>NC_053022.1:60312271-60595269 GCF_003073215.2 Triticum urartu | reverse complement strand
AAAATGCCAAGTTGTTTAAAGAAAAAGTTAAAAGATGGCATGACAAAAGGATACAAAAGCGTGAGTTTAATGTAGGTGATTATGTATTGCTATACAACTCTCGTTTAAGATTTTTTGCAGGAAAACTTCTCTCTAAATGGGAAGGCCCCTATGTTATCGAAGAGGTCTATCGTTCCGGTGCCATAAAAATCAACAACTTCGAGGGCACAAATCCGAAGGTGGTAAACGGTCAAAGAATCAAACATTATATCTCAGGTAATCCCATAAATGTTGAAACCAATATTATTGAAACCGTAACCCCGGAGGAATACATAAGGGACACTTTCCGGAACGTTTCAGACTCCGAAAAGGAATAGGTATGTGATACGGTAAGTAAACCGACTCCAAAACATTTTTAAGGCAATATTTCTCTGTTTTGGAATATTTAGAAAAATAGAGAAATAAGTAGCAGTCCGGGAAGGACACGAGGGTGGTGGGCGCGCCCTACCCCCCTGGGCACGCCCCCCTACCTCATGAGCACCTCGAGTGCTTTTCGGACTCCGTTTTCTTGCACATTACGTATTTTGGTCGGTAAAAATTCATTATATAATCTCCCGGGGGTTTTGACTCCTGTATCACGCAAACCTCCTCTATTTTTGTTTAGAGCTATTTTTCTGACAGATCTAGGTTATCATGACGGCCCCAAGCGCCTTCAAGGACAAGTTCTTCGAGAAGGTCATCAACCCTTACCTCGCGGAGGTGCTGGGACACCCTCAAACCATTGAGTTGCGTGATGGGTTGCTGCACATCCGTGATGAAGAGGGACCAAAGGGGACCGGAAGCATAGAGACGAGGCTCGAAGCATTGGAGCAACAAGTTTTCAAGTGCCAGGGGATGGTGGAGCGTGGAATCAACGCCAGCCACACGATGCTCGCGGAGTTCACTAACAATTACAAGCCGGATGCCAAGAACACCGAGGAAGCCATCTTCAAGCTATATGAGAAGATCGAGCACCTCCAAGCCCAAGTCTATGACCTTCAAAACCAAAACTGTGAGTATGAATATAGATTCAAAAGAATGAGTTTGGCTACAGATTTGAGGATTCCGGAGACTCGATCATCTTTCTATGATGGTGAACCTATGCCTTGGAAGATGGATGACAAGCCCGCATAATCAACAACACCTCCGCCGTCTCCTCCAACAAAGAAGAATTGAGTATCTGGGTATGGGCACTCCCCTTGGCAACTGTCAAGCTTGGGGGAGGTGCCCCAGTATCGTATCACAATCACAACTCCTATCTTTACCATTTTTCTTAGTTCGATCCTATTAGTAGTATCTTGATCCAGTAGAATAAAGTTTATGGCATGATCTAGTTTTGAGTTTTGCTTTATGATCTCTCTATGTAATTGAGCCCGTGAGCTATATATAATAAAGATTAGTGTCTAGTCAAGGGCTTGATTATTTTGCCATGATCTTGGGTGAATAAAAGAAAAGAGAAAAAAGAATAAAAAGAAACAAAAAGTTCATATTGATCTTATTGAGAGTAATGACTTCACATAGAAAGAGTATGATGATTAAAAGTTGTTGGGAGTTGGCAGACATAGCTTTGGTCATTGTTGCAATTAATAGGAAGTAATAAGGAAAGAGAGGTTTCACATATAGATATATTATCATTGACATCTTTTATGATTGGGAGCACTCATTAAAATATGACATGCTAAAGAGTTGATGTTGGACAAGGAACACGACATAATGAGTCATGTCTTTCTTATATCTGAGATAAAGTATGTTGTCATGGATCCTCTAACTTGTTGAGCTTGCCTTTCCCCCTCATGCTAGCCAAATTGTCAGCACTAAGTAGAAATACTACTTGTGCTTCCAAATATCCTTAAACCAGTTTTGCCATGAGAGTCCACCATATCTACCTATGGATTGAGTAAGATCCTTCAAGTAAGTTGTCATCGGTGCAAAGCAATAAAAATTGCTCTAAATATGTATGATTGATTGGTGTGGGAGAAATAAGCTTTATACGATCTTGTGATGTGAAAGTAATAAAAGCGACGGACTGCATAATAAAGGTTCATCTCACAAGGGGCAATATAAAGTGACGTTCTTTCGCATTGAGATTTTATGCATCCAACCATAAAAGCGCATGGCAACCTCTGCTTCCCTCTGCGAAGGTCCTATCCTTTATTATTATCTTCTACCTTATGCAAGGGTCATGGTGATCTTCACCTTTTCTTTTTCATGTTATCCTTTGGCAAGCTCAGCATGTTGGAAAGAACATGATATATATATCTAATTGGATGTAGGGGAGCATGAACCATTATTGTTGACATTACCCTTGATGTAAAAGGTTGTGGGGCAAAACTATAAGCCCCTATCTTTCTTTGTGTCTGATTAAAACTCCGTAACCACAAGTATCGCGTGAGTGTTAGCAATTATGGAGGACTAAATGATAGTTGAGTATGTGGACTTGCTTTTTAGCTCTAACATAGACTCTTTCCGATGTTATGATAAATTGCAATTGCTTCAATGACTGAGATTATAGTTTGTCGGAGCCCAATAAGGTTTATGATTTATACTTTTGCATTGTGAATAGATCATCACTTGAACATAAGTAATCATATGACAAAATCTATATATGTTGTGTTATGAGAATAATCATGATGCCTTCATGTCCGTATTTTATTTTTATTGATGCCTCTACCTCTAAACATGAGGACATATTTATTGTTATCGGCTTTTCGCTTGAGGACAAGCAAGGTCTAAGCTTGGGGGAGTTGATACGTCCATTTTGCATCATGCTTTTATATCGATATTTATCGCATTATGGACTATTATTTCACTTTATGTCACAATACTTGTGGCTATTTTCTCTTATTTTACAAGGTTTACATAAAGAGGGAGAATGCCGGGAGCTGGAATTCTGGTCTGGAAAAGGAGCAAATATTAGAGACCTATTCTGCGCAACTCCAAAAGTCCTGAAACTCCACGGAACGTCTTAAAAGAAATAAAGAAAAATCCACACCAAATATGAAGGCCAGGGGGCCCACACCCTTCTCACGAGGGTGGGGGGCGCCCCCCCTAGGGCACGCCCCCTGGTGGCTCTCCGATGCCCATCTTCTCCTATATGAGGTCTTTCGATGAGAAAAAAATAAGGAGGAACTTTTCGGGACGAGACTCAGCCGCCACGAGGCGGAACCTTGGCGGATCCAATCTAGAGCTCTGGCAGAGCTGTTCTGCTGGGGAAACTTCCCTCCGAGAGGGGGAAATCATCACCATCGTCATCACCAACGCTCCTCTCATCGGGAGAGGGCAATCTCCATCAACATCTTCACCAGCACCATCTCATCTCCAAACTCTAGTTCATCTCTTGTATCCAATTCTTGTCTCAAAGTCCGGGATTGGTGCTAGTAGGTTGCTAGTAGTGTTGATTACTCCTTGTAGTTGATGCTAGTTGGTTTATTTGGTGGAAGATCATATGTTCAGATCCTATATGCATATTATTACCCCTCTGATTATGAACATGAATATGCTTTGTGAGTAATTACGTTCGTTCCTGAGGACAAGGGAGAAGTCTTGCTATGAGTAGTCATGTGAATTTGGTATTCGTTTGATATTTTGGTAAGATGTATGTTGTCTAGCCTCTAGTGGTGTTATGTGAACGTCGACTACATAACACTTCACCATTATTTGGGCCTAGAGGAAGGCATTGGGAAGTAATAAGTAGATGATGGGTTGCTAGAGTGACAGAAGCTTAAACCCTAGTTTATGCGTTGCTTCGTAAGGGGCTAATTTGGATCCATATGTTTCATGCTATGGTTAGGTTTACCTTAATACTTTTGTTGTAGTTGCGGATGCTTGCAATAGAGGTTAATCATAAGTGGGATGCTTGTTCAAGTAAGAGCAGCACCCAAGCACCGGTCCACCCACATATCAAATTATCAAAGTATCGAACGTGAATCATATGAACGTGATGAAAACTAGCTTGATGATATTCCCATGTGTCCTCGGGAGCGCTTTTCCTGTTATAAGAGTTTGTTCCGGCTTGTCCTTTGCTACAAAAGGATTGGGCCACCTTGCTGCACTTTATTTACTTTTGTTACTTGTTGCTCGTTACAACCTATATTATCACAAAACTACCTGTTACCACTTATTTTAGTACTTGCAGAGAATACCTTGCTGAAAACCGCTTATCATTTCCTTCTGCTCCTCGTTGGGTTCGACACTCTTACTTAAAGGACTACGATAGATCCCCTATACTTGTGGGTCATCAATATGGCCTCGGAACACTGAGACCGAAAGGTCGAGCATGAATCATATAGTAGATATGATCAACATAGTGATGTTCACCACTGAAAACTACTCCATTTCACGTGATGATCGATTATGGTTTAGTTGATTTGGATCACGTGATCACTTAGAAGATTAGAGGGATGTCTTTCGAAGTGGGAGTTCTTAAGTAATATGATTAATTGAACTTATATTTATCATGAACTTAGTACCTGATAGTATCTTGCTTGTCTATGTTCATTGTAGATAGATGGCCCGTGTTGTTGTTCCGTTGAATTTTAATGCGTTCCTTGAGAAAGCAAAGTTGAAAGATGATGGTAGCAATTACACGGGCTGGGTCCGTAACTTGAAGATTATCCTCATTGCTGCCCAGAAGAATTGCGTCCTGGAAGCACCGCTGAGTGCCAGGCCTGCTGCTGATGCAACTGACGACGTTAAGAACGTCTAGCAGAGCAAAGCTGATGACTACTCGATAGTTCAATGTGCCATGCTTTACGGCTTAGAACCAGGACTTCAAAGACGTTTTGAACGTCATGGAGCATATGATATGTTCCAGGAGTTGAAGTTAATATTTCAAGCAAATGCCCGGATTGAGAGATATGAAGTCTCCAATAAGTTCTACAGTTGTAAGATGGAGGGGAATAGTTATGTCAGTGAACATATACTCAGAATGTCTGGGTACCATAATCACTTGACTCAGTTGGGAGTTAATCTTCCGGTTGATAGTGTCATTGACAGAGTTCTTCAATCACTGCCACCAAGCTACAAGAGCTTTGTGATGAACTATAATATGCAAGGGATGAATAAGACAATTCCCGAGCTCTTCGCAATGCTAAAAGCTGCGGAGGTAGAAATCAAGAAAGAGCATCAAGTGTTGATGGTCAGTAAGACCACCAGTTTCAAGAAGGGCAAGGGGAAGAAGAAGGGGAACTTCAAGAAGAACAGCAAGCAAGTTGCTACTCAGGAGAAGAAACCCAAGTCTGGACCTAAGCCTGAGACTGAGTGCTTCTACTGCAAGCAGACTGTTCACTGGAAGCGGAACTTCCCCAAGTATTTGGCGGATAAGAAGGATGGCAAGGTGAACAAAGGTATATGTGATATACATGTTATTGATGTGTACCTTACTAGAGCTTGCAGTAGCACCTAGGTATTTGCTAATGGTTTTGTTGCTAATATTTGCAACTCGAAACAGGGACTACGGATTAAGCGAACACTGGCAAAGGACGAGGTGACAATGCGTGTGGGAAATGGTTCCAAAGTCGATGTGATCGCGGTCGGCACGCTACCTCTACATCTACCTTCGGGATTAGTATTAGACCTAAATAATTGTTATTTGGTGCCAGCGTTGAGCATGAACATTATATCTGGATCTTGTTTGATGCGAGACGGTTATTCATTTAATTCGGAGAATAATGATTGTTCTATTTATATGAGTAATATCTTTTATGGTCATGCACCCTTGAAGAGTGGTCTATTTTTGTTGAATCTCGATAGTAGTGATACACATATTCATAATGTTGAAGCCAAAAGATGCAGAGTTGATAATGATAGTGCAACTTATTTGTGGCACTGCCGTTTAGGTCATATCGGTGTAAAGCACATGAAGAAACTCCATACTGATGGACTATTGGAACCACTTGATTATGAATCACTTGGTACTTGCGAACCGTGCCTCATGGGCAAGATGACTAAAACGCTGTTCTCCGGAACTATGGAGAGAGCAACAGATTTGTTGGAAATCATACATACAAATGTATGTGGTCCGATGAATGTTGAGGCTCGTGGCGGATATCGTTATTTTCTCACCTTCACAGATAATTTAAGCAGATATGGGTATATCTACTTGATGAAGCATAAGTCTGAAAAATTTGAAAAGTTCAAAGAATTTTGGAGTGAAGTTCAAAATCATCGTAACAAGAAAATAAAGTTTCTACGATCTGATCGTGGCGGAGAATATTTGAGTTACGAGTTTGGTCTACATTTGAAACAATGCGGAATAGTTTCGCAACTCACGCCACCCGGAACACCACAGCGTAATGGTGTGTCCGAACGTCGTAATCGTACTTTACTAGATATGGTACGATCTATGATGTCTCTTACAGATTTACCGCTATCATTTTGGGGATATGCTTTAGAGACGGCCGCATTCACGTTAAATAGGGTACCATCGAAATCCGTTGAGACGACGCCTTATGAACTGTGGTTTGGCAAGAAACCAAAGTTGTCATTTCTGAAAGTTTGGGGCTGCGATGCCTATGTGAAAAAACTTCAACCTGATAAGCCCGAACCCAAATCGGAGAAATGAGTCTTCATAGGATAACCAAAGGAAACTGTTGGGTACACCTTCTATCACAGATCCAAGGCAAGACATTCGTTGCTAAGAATGGATCCTTTCTAGAGAAGGAGTTTCTCTCGAAAGAAGTGAGTGGGAGGAAAGTGGAACTTGATGAGGTAACTATACCTGCTCCTCTATTGGAAAGTAGTTCATCACAGAAACCAGTTCATGTGACGCCTACACCAATTAGTGAGGAAGTTAATGATGATTATCATGGAACTTCATATCAAGTTACTACTGAACCTTGTAGATCAACCAGAGTAAGATCCGCACTAGAGTGGTACGGTAATCCTGTTCTGGAAGTCATGCTACTAGATCATGATGAACCTATGAACTATGAAGAAGCGATGGTGAGCCCAGATTCCGCAAAATGGCTTGAAGCCATGAAATCTGAGATGGGATCCATGTATGAGAACAAAGTGTGGACTTTGGCTGACTTGCCCGATGATCGGCAAGCAATTGAGAATAAATGGATCTTCAAGAAGAAGACTGATGCTGACGGTAATGTTACTGTCTACAAAGCTCGACTTGTTGCGAAAGGTTTTCGACAAGTTCAAGGGATTGACTATGATGAGACTTTTTCACCCGTAGCGATGCTTAAGTCTGTCCGAATCATGTTAGCAATTGCCGCATTTTATGATTATGAAATTTGGCAAATGGATGTCAAAACTGCATTCCTAAATGGATTTCTGGAAGAAGAGTTGTATATGATGCAACCAGGAGGTTTTGTCGATCTAAAGGGAGCTAACAAAGTGTGCAAGCTCCAGCGATCCATTTATGGACTGGTGCAAGCCTCTCGGAGTTGGAATAAACGCTTTGATAGTGTGATCAAAGCATTTGGTTTTATATAGACTTTTGGAGAAGCATGTATTTACAAGAAAGTGAGTGGGAGCTCTGTAGCATTTCTAATATTATATGTGGATGGCATATTGTTGATTGGAAATGATATAGAATTTCTGGATAGCATAAAGGGATACTTGAATAAGAGTTTTTCAATGAAAGACCTCGGTGAAGCTGCTTATATATTGGGCATCAAGATCTATAGAGATAGATCAAGACGCTTAATTGGACTTTCACAAAGCACATACCTTGACAAAGTTTTGAAGAAGTTCAAAATGGATCAAGCAAAGAAAGGGTTCTTGCCTGTGTTACAAGGTGTGAAGTTGAGTAAGACTCAATGCCCGACCACTGTAGAAGATAGAGAGAAAATGAAAGGTGTTCCCTATGCTTCAGCCATAGGCTCTATCATGTATGCAATGCTATGTACCAGACCTGATGTGTGCCTTGCTATTAGTTTAGCAAAGGAGGTACCAAAGTAATCCAGTAGTGGATCACTGGATAGCGGTCAAGAACATCCTGAAATACCTGAAAAGGACTAAGGATATGTTTCTCGTGTATGGAGGTGACAAAGAGCTCATCGTAAATGGTTACGTTGATGCAAGCTTTGACACTGATCCGGACGATTCTAAATCGCAAACCGGATATGTGTTTACATTGAACGGTGGAGCTGTCCGTTGGTGCAGTTCTAAACAAAGCGTTGTGGCGGGATCTACATGTGAATCGGAGTACATAGCTGCTTCGGAAGCAGAAAATGAAGGAGTCTGGATGAAGGAGTTCATATCCGATCTAGGTGTCATACCTAGTGCATCGGGTCCAATGAAAATCTTTTGTTACAATACGGGTGCAATTGCCTTGGCAAAGGAATCCAGATTTCACAAGAGAACCAAACACATCAAGAGACGCTTCAATTGCATCCGAGATTTAGTCCAGGTGGGAGACATAGAAATTTGCAAGATACATACGGATCTGAATGTTGCAGACCCGTTGACTAAGCCTCTTCCACGAGCAAAACATGATCAGCACCAAGGCTCCATGGGTGTTAGAATCATTACTGTGTAATCTAGATTATTGACTCTAGTGCAAGTGGGAGACTGAAGGAAATATGACCTAGAGGCAATAATAAAGTTATTATTTATTTCCTTATATCATGATAAAAGTTTATTATTCATGCTAGAATTGTATTAACCGAAAACATAATACATGTGTGAATACATAGACAAACCGATTGTCACTAGTATGCCTCTACTTGACTAGCTCATTGATCAAAGATGGTTATGTTTCCTAACCATAGACATGAGTTGTCATTTGATTAACGGGGTCACATCATTAGGAGAATGATGTAATTGACATGACCCATTCCGTTAGCTTAGCACCCGATCGTTTAGTATGTTGCTATTGCTTTCTTCATAACTTATACATGTTCCTATGACTATGAGATTATGCAACTCCCGTTTACCAGAGGAACGCTTTGTGTGCTACCAAACGTCACAACGTAACTGGGTGATTATAAAGGTGCTCTACAGGTGTCTCCGAAGGTACTTGTTGGGTTGGCGTATTTCGAGATTAAGATTTGTCACTCCGATTGTCGGAGAGGTATCTCTAGGCCCTCTCGGTAATGCACATCACTTAAGCCTTACAAGCATTGCAACTAATGAGTTAGTTGCGGGATGATGTATTATAGAACGAGTAAAGAGACTTGCCGGTAACGAGATTGAACTAGGTATTGAGATACCGACGATCGAATCTCGGGCAAGTAACATACCGATGACAAAGGGAACAGTGTATGTTGTTATGCGGTTTGACCGATAAAGATCTTCGTAGAATATGTAGGAGCCAATATGAGCATCCAGGTTCCGCTATTGGCTATTGACCGGAGACATGTCTCGGTCATGTCTACATAGTTCTCGAACCCGTAGGGTCCGCACGCTTAACATTACGACGATAGTTATATTATGAGTTTATATGTTTTGATGTACCGAAGGTTGTTCGGAGTCCTCGATGTGATCACGGACATGACGAGGAGTCTCGAAATGGTCGAGACATGAATACCGATATATTGGAAGCCTATGTTTGGATATCGGAAGTGTTCCGGGTGAAATCAGGATTTTACCGGAGTACCGGGAGGTTACCGGAACCCCCCCGGGACTTAATGGGCCTTAGTGGGCCTAGGTGGAAGAGAGGAGAAGCAGCTAGGGCTTGGTCGCGCGCCCTCCCCCCCAGTCCGAATAGGACAAGGAGAGGGGGGCGGCGCCCCCCTTCCTTCTTCTCCTCCACTCTTTCCCCTCCCAAGTCCTAATCCAACTAGGAAAAGGGGGGAGTCCTACTCCCGGTGGGAGTAGGACTCCTCCTGGTGCGCCTCCTCCTTGGCCGGCCGCACCCCCCCTTGCTCCTTTATATACGGGGGCAGGGGCACCCCATAGACACAACAATTGATCAAGTTGATCTTTTAGCCATGTGCGGTGCCCCCTCCACCATAGTCCACCTCGATAATACTGTAGCGGTGCTTAGGCGAAGCCCTGCGTCGGTAGAACATCAAGATCGTCACCACGCCGTCGTGCTGACGAAACTCTCCCTCAACACTCGGCTAGATCGGAGTTCGAGGGACATCATCGGGCTGAACGTGTGCTGAACTCGGAGGTGCCATGCGTTCGGTACTTGATCGGTCAGATCGAGAAGATGTACGACTACATCAACCGCGTTGTGCTAACGCTTCCGCTTTCGGTCTACGAGGGTACGTGGACAATACTCTTCCCTCTCGTTGTTGTGCATCACCATGATCTTGCATGTGCGTAGGCATTTTTTTGAAATTACTACGTTCCCCATCACTCCACTCGCCGCCGGTTGTGTGATCGGACCTAGCAGTCTGCCGCACGGCGTTCCTCCTGCACGCGCGGATACCGTTAGAGGCGGTGCACTTGTGCCGCTCCGGCGAACATGTACGTGAGACCGACGACCGGCTGTACGAGGGAGACCGTACGAGGAGGAGACGATCCACGCGGACGCGCTGCCCCCAACTCTTCTTCCGCTACACGGCACTACGCGTCTAGTGGTAACAGACTGTGATCCATCTTCCGTAGCATGTTCTTGGTTGTTCTGCACGTAGGAATTTTAATTTGCAGTCGACACACCCTATCGTAGAACCCAACAGTGGTATCAGAGCCTCTGCTATAGGATTTGGATTCAGATTGTATGCATATTAGATATGTGGAGGGGATAGATGAGATCTGTTGTCGTTGATGAGATCGGCTATGTGCATGGTTGATGTGCTCGACTGCACATGGGGATCGTTGAGGCTATGTTTTCTGATGATCGGAGTCGATGAGGTCGTGACACAACCTACCCCTACAGGTCGGTATCCGCCATCGGGGTTAACAGTGGAACATAAATCCGAATCGGGCTCGCGATGATCGATAAGATCGGTCAGATCAGAGAATTTGGCGTGATCGGAATTTGGCGCCTTGTATTTCATACGCGATCACTCAACCGGTAGAATGCGATTCTATGCATAACTTTATTTTGTAGGGTTTGATGTGAATAGTATGGCTCATGTGTATGTGATGCATGTGTGTAAATTATACATGGCCTGCGTGTCATGTTTGTCAGCCGGCAGGAGCCAAGGTGCTGTCATTATATTGTATAACAACCTGTGTGTCGACTTATGACTCTATGTAAAATTCATTACTAGTTGTAGTAGTTGGATAATAGAGATCAGGTTGGCGGCTTGGCGGCCCGGCGTGACAAACAAGATGGAGTTTCTAGATGGTCATCGGAGTTGGAGCCGACCTGGAAGAACATCCATGAAGGAGCCATACTAATTCACAATATATGTTTTACTTGTGATTGTTATGCTTCTTTGTTTCTATGCATGTTAGAATGGTAGAAAGATCCCTCATGAATACCAAGTAAATTGCCATTTCCGATGTTGCACCTTCGCACGTCAAGTACGTCTAGTAGTGGGCTCATAAAATTGGGGTGCTGCGAGGTGTGCTTGAACTGAAGGGTTCGTGTCGGACACGGACATGCACTACATTAGGTTAACTTGACAAGGCTATCAAAACGATTTTGGGCCTTGTGGCAAAAGAGGTTGGGAGCCGAGGTATGAGATACCTACCCGACCGACAGGAGTTGTATAGAGATACGATTAGCAAGGAGTTGCTTACCGGATAGGCATGTTGTCTAGCGGTGATGCTAAGGCTCACTAGTCGCATGTGCTAGTCGGATCCTGAATCACTCAGAGTTTGCGGAGGGATGCTGACTTCAGTGGGAGTATTTCTGTTTAAGGCTAGTATTACTCTACATAAACACATTGCTTAGTGATTGCATATTTTTCTGTTGTAGATCAATGGCACCACCTGCTCAACCCAACTTTGCATTGAAATCAATTCTGGAAAAGGATAAACTGAATGCAACAAACTTTACCACCTGGTATAGAAATTTGAGAATTGTTCTCAAGCATGATAAAAAGGAACATGTTCTAGAGGATCCGCTTCCAGAGGAACCTGCCGATAATGCTAGTACCACAACCAAGAATGCCTACCAGAAACTCATTGATGAATCAAACGAGATCAGCTGCCTCATGCTAGCTTGTATCGAGCCCGATTTGCAGCAGCATTTCGAAGACGTTGGGGCTTTCGATATGATCGAGAGTCTCAAGAGCATGTTTCAGGTGCAGGCTAGGACCAAAAGGTTCAACATCTGGCGATCCTTGATGGATTGTAAGCTAAAGGAAGGTGATCCACTGAGCTCGCATGTGATCAAGATGGTTGGATATGTGCAAGCTTTCGATCGGTTGGGCTTCCCACTCTTGGATGAGCTGGCTACTGATGCAGTTCTAGGTTCTCTTCCGCCCAGCTATGGGACGTTCATCTCTAACTATCATATGCATGGCATGGATAAGAAGCTCACTGAATTTCATGGGATGCTCAAAGTGGCAGAGCAGGATATTAAGAAAGGCACGCATCAAGTGTTGATGGTGCAGAAATCGGCTAAGTTCAAGAAGAGTTGGTCCAAGAAAAAGGCTAAGGCAAAGGGCACAGAGACAGTAACCTCTGTCGCTGTACCGAAGTCTGGACCGGACTCAAAGACCATTTGCTATCATTGTAAGGAAACTAGTCACTGGAAGAGGAACTGTAGCAAATGGCTTGCAAAGCATGGCAAGAAGGCCGGGAATGCCGCTTCAGGCAAAGGTACACTTGTTGCATATGTTATAGACATTTACCTTGCTGACATACCTAGCAGCTCTTGGGTATTTGATACCGGATCGGTTGTTCACATTTGCAAATCGATGCAGGGGATGGTAAGAACTAGGCGTGCAGCACAAGGGGAGATTGACATCAGGGTCGGCAACAAAGCAAGAGTTGCTGCGTTGGAGGTCGGCATGATGGAGCTCCAGCTTCCTTCTGGATTTATTTTGGAATTGAATAATTGTTATTACATTCCTGCACTTAGTCGGAACATTATTTCTGCCTCATGCTTGATGAGTCAGGGTTATGAATTCAATTTAAAGGACAATGGTTGTTCGATTTATTTGAATGGTATGTTCCACGGCTATGCACCCATTATTGATGGGTTATTTATATTGAATCTAGAATAGGAACCGGTCTATAACGTGAATGTCAAGAGGCATAAGCCTAATGAGATAAATCCAACATACTTCTGGCATTGCCGGCTTGGACACATTAGTCTGAAACACATGAAGAAGCTCCATGATGATGGACTCCAAACTTTGACCGACTTTGGATCGTTCGAGACATGTGAATCATGCTTGCTCAGTAAGATGACTAAGTCTCCTTTTGCAAAGAGTTGTGAGAGGACATCCGAGCTATTGGAACTGATACACGGTGATGTGTGTGGACCAATGAGCACAACTGCCAGAGGTGGCTATCAGCACTTCGTGACTTTTACCGACAACTTGAGTAGATATGGATATATCTATTTGATGAGGCACAAGTCGGAGACTTTTGAAAAGTTCAAAGAGTTTCAAAACGAGGTTGAGAATCAGCTCGACAAGACTATAAAACTTCTACGATCTGATCATGGAGGTGAGTACATGAGCCAGCAGTTTGATGATCATTTGAAAAGCAGAGGTATAGTACCTCAGCTCACACCTCCGGGTACGCCATACAGAAATGGTGTATCGGAACGGAGGAACCATACCTTGTTGGACATGGTTCGATCTATGATGAGCAAATCGGATTTACCCTTGTCATTCTGGGGATACGCTCTAGAAACTGCATCTTTCACACTTAACAGGGTACCATCAAAATCTGTAGATAAGACACCACATGAGATGTGGACCGGGAAGGCTCCCAGTTTGTCTTTTCTAAAGATTTGGGGTTGTGAAGCATTTGTCAAGCGACTTATGTCAGACAAGCTTACACCCAAGTCGAACAAATGCATATTCATGGGATATCCGAGGGAAACCTTGGGATATAGCTTCTACAACCGGGAAGAGAACAAAGTGTTTGTTGCTTGGAACGGGGTTTTCCTTGAGAAAGAGTTTCTCAGTCGGGAGGCCAGTGGGAGGACGGTCCGACTCTAAGAAATTTGAGTACCACTCGAGGACGGCTCGGCAGGTGATGGGATCATACCGGAGTCAGTCAGGGAATCTGTAGTGGAAGTGGCACCAGAACCACGGAGGTCGGAAAGATTGCGCAGAGTGCATGATGTATTGTTGCTAGAAAGCGACGAGCCAACCTCGTATGCGGAAGCGATGGTGAGCCCGAATTCTGAGGCATGGTTAGAGGCCATGAGATCCGAGTTAAAGTCCATGGAGGAGAATCAAGTCTGGGACTTGGTTGATCCGCCGCCTGGCGTAACAACCATTGGTTGCAAATGGGTCTTTAAGAAGAAAACCGATGTGGATGGAAATGTTCAGATCCACAAAGCTCGACTTGTCGCTAAGGGTTATGGACAAGTTCAAGGAATTGACTATGACGAGACTTACTCACTGGTAGCGATGCTGAAGTCGGTGAGGATCGTACTAGCTATAGCTGCATATTTCGATTACGAGATATGGCAGATGGATGTCAAGACGGCTTTCCTTCACGGAAAATTAACCGAGGACGTGTATATGATACAGCCCGAGGGTTTTGTCGATCCGACTAGCACTAGTAAGGTATGCAAGCTCAAGAGATCCATTTATGGGTTGAGGCAAGCATATCGGAGTTGGAACATTCGTTTTGATGAGGTCGTCACTGGTCTCGGTTTCATCAAAAGCGATGAGGACGCTTGTTTATACAAGTAGTTAAGTGGGAGCTTGATTGTGTTTTTGATCTTGTATGTGGATGACATACTACTGATCGGAAATGATATTTTGATGCTAAACTCGGTCAAGGAGTCATTGAATGGCAAGTTTTCAATGAAGGACCTTGGTCAGGCAATTTACATTTTAGGCATCAAGATCTATAGAGATAGATCGAGGAGGCTGCTCGGCTTAAGCCAGAGCACGTACATAGATAAAGTGTTGAAGCGGTTCAACATGAGTGAGGCAAATAAAGGGTTCTTGCCACTCTCACATGGTATAAGGCTAAGCGAGATTCAGAGTCCTTCGACATCTGATGAGCGAAGCAGGATGAGCAGGATTCCGTTTGCCTCGACAATCGGATACATCATGTATGCCATGATATGTACGCGGCCCGATGTTGCTTTTGCAATAAGCCTAACAAGTAGATACCAGGCCAACCCAGGTGAGAGTCACTGGGCAGCGGTAAAGACTATTTTGAAGTACCTAAAAAGGACTAAAGAGATGTTCCTAGTTTATGGAGGTGAGGAAGAGCTCGTCATAAGGGGTTACGCCGATGCTAGTTTCCAAACTGATAGAGATGATTGTCGATCACAGTCCGGATTCGCGTACGTCATGAACGGAGGAGCAGTGAGCTGGATGAGTTCCAAGCAAGATACGGTGGCCGATTCTACTACAGAAGCCAAATACATTGCGGCTTGTGAAGCTGCAAAGGAAGGTGTTTGGATCCGGAACTTTTTGGATGATCTTGGTATTTTCCCAGCCTCGGTAAAACCGTTGGACCTTTATTGTGATAATTCTGGTGCCATCGCCAAGCCAAGGAGCCGAGGAATCACCACAAGGTCAGACACATAGATCGGAAATATCACCTGATGCGAAAGATCGTAAAGAGTGGTGATGTAGAGTTATGCAAAATTCACACGGATGCAAACGTTGCGGATCTGTTGACTAAGCCGCTTCCACAACCCAAGCATGAGGGGCACGTTAGAGCTATGGGCATTCGATGTCTATTTGATTGACTCTAGTGCAAGTGGGAGACTGTTGGAGATATGCCCTAGATGCAATCATGTATGATGATATTTCCTATGTGTTTCTGAATAAAGATAGTCCTTGGACATTATCAATGATGTGTATCATCCAGTACATGACTTGTTTGTGGGACTATGCATTGTATGATGACTGTCCTAAAAGGTCCCTAGTCGAAAGGGTTGTGTGGACGCGCAGCCAACTAGACTAACATATGACACGGTCGATGGCTTGGTCTCACTAGCCATGGAGCATTGGATGCTAACCGGATAATATGGACTTGGAAGGATCTGGTCGGATTCGACGTAGTCAGATCCGAGTCGAGATAAGGTCCGAGTCGGACAGACCCAACTATGAGACGCAGCAATATGTCATTTGTCAGTCTCTAGTACAACATACGTTCTATGTCCTAAGACCTGAGCTGGCGCATGTACTCGGGATGGTAACAGACTTGCTTTGGGCCAACCAAACACTACTCCATGACTGGGTAGTTACAAAGGTAGGTTTCGGGCTTGTCCAGACCCATGCTGCGAGACATGGTCGAGCAAGATGGGATTTGCCCCTCCGATCAGGAGAGATATACTCTGGGCCCCTCATGTGATCCGACCAAGATAAGCATGGCCATGCGACAAGGATTATGAGATAATCCATTTTATGGTCGGCATCACTAGAACGAGAAAGAGGTCGGGCTAGCACAAGGATGACAAACTCGCCTTGAGCCCGACAACATATATCGTGTGGCAAAAGGAATGGAAGTATGATGTACAGGTTCGCCTAACCAGCTTCATAGTCTGTTTGGTGTTCGGCATGCCTTGCTAGAGGCCGCTACCAACTGTGCAGTTCGGAGGTGATCCGAACTGCGACCAAGCCTGCTTGAACCTAAGGGGTCGCGCGCTTAAGGGAAGGAACCTACGAGGTCGGATCTGAGGACACTGGTCGGATGTGATCCAAGCTGTATTCGGATTGTGGCCGAGTAGACTTATGGGCTTTAGGGTCTGTGCGAGGCCCAAGTATTGAGCCCGCGATGGACGCCTATATAAAGTGGGGTGCGGCACACTCATGCGGTTGATCGCTTCGGCGCTGTCACTAGGGTTTGCATGTGTTGTGAATAGTCACCTCCACTCGTCCGCCGGTTGTGTGATCGGACCTAGCAGTCTGCCGCACGATGTTCCTCCTGCACGCGCGGATACCGTTAGAGGCAGTGCACTTGCGCCGCTCCAGCGAACCTGTACGTGAGACCGACGACCGACTGTACGAGGGAGATCGGATGAGGAGGAGACGATCCACGCGGACGCACTGCCCCCAACTCTTTTTCCGCTACACGGCACTGCGCGTCTAGTGGTAACAAACTATGATCCATCTCCCGTAGCATGTTCTTGGTTGTTCTGCGCGTAGGAATTTTAATTTGCTGTCGACGCACCCTACCATAGAACCCAACAGCTATTCCGACAGCGACGCACATGGTGGATTCAACCCCAACAGCACCTTCCCACATGGCGCACCACCATGTGCCTCACCCTCCGGTTTGAACCCCGACCAGTGCACTCCCTCGCCCGTGTTCGCCAGCCTCCACACCCAGTACAACTACTCACCGCCGGCTTACTCAGCCTCGCCGACGCCGCCTCTGCACCGGGGCGCCCTACCCTTCTCACAAGCCTCGGCGCCACATTTCGGTAACCCCGGCCCGACCAAGGTCGACATGAACGAGATCATCAGAAGCGGCTCGGTCGCTGCCGCCTCCTACCCCGGGTTCCGCGCGCAAGATGACACAATGGACACCGCCGTCGACATGGACGGTGAGCTCGACGATGTCGAGGAGGTGGAGAAGGAAGAGGAGGAGGAGATGGAGCCCGCACCGGTATGGAAAGGGAGAAAGAAGAAGCGGGGGGGGGCAATGCCGGGTCGGACGAGCCGCGCGTCAAGTGGACGTTCAAAGAAGACGAGTGCCTCGCGGAAGCATGGAAGACCGTCAGCATCGACCCGATCACTGGCGCAAACCAGAACGCCGACATGTACTAGAGACAGATCAAATAGGCGTTCGATGAGCACAAGCTAGTCGACCCCTACTTCGCCACCATCCACATGCAGCGCGGCGAAATGGCCATGTCGAACCATTGGGCGATCGTCCAGGTGGCCTGCAACAAATGGCATGGGGTCGTCGAGGAGATCACGGCTCTCCCAGAAAGCGGCGCCCACGTCGAGGGTCAGGTATGTACAGCCGCCGGCTCACTTCTTTCGCTGTGTATGTCGCCGACGCTTGTTCTTCGGCTGCGCAGATGGTTCAGATATTCAACATGTACCGCTAAGACAACAGGGACCAAGAGCTCAAGTTCCTTCATGTGTTCTCCCGGATCGAGTCGTGCGAGAAGTGGAGTGATGCCCGACTCACCCTCGCCAAGACCAAAGAAACGTACAAGCCGGACGCGCCCGCCCCGGGGGCGGCGGATGGGCGCCCTGATGGCAACAAAAGAGCCAAGACGGCGAGGGACGCAACACCGGCTGACGAGTGGCTGCAATCATCGATCGAGCAGTGCATCGTCGACGCCAAGAACAACGCCACAAAGAGGGAGGAGAAATCCGACGCGCAGTGGTCGGTGTTGATGACGAAGCAAGACGTGAAGCTCGACCTACTCCGGACCAACATCGCCGTGAAGAAGAGGAACACCGACCTGGCGTTCTTGATGGGGCGGACATGTCGACGATGGACGAGCAGGTCAAGGCGTGGTACCTGGCGGAGCGTGGCCTCATCTTGAACCAGATGCCTTCGACCACCGCGCCTACACCCACGCCGACCCCAACGCCGGCGCCCAGCCCGAGCGATGAAGTCACGCCGACGCCGACGCCGAGCACAGAAGCCACGCTGACGCCGACCAGCCCGAGCGATGAAGTCACACCGACGCCGACGCCGAGCACAGAAGCCACGCCGACGCCGACCAGCCCGAGCATATGTTAAAATAAATCTGAGGCCTACCGTCGATCATCCGAGGACCAAACAATCACACGAGCACGACACCGAGATTTGTTAACGAGGTTCACCGATATGGCTACATCCCCGGGGCCTGACTATGGGCGCTCCTCCCCATGACACCGCTACAATACTGCATCGGGTCGCCCTGGACACCGACACATGCCGCCGACTTCCCCTGCATTCCGGTGCTATTATGTTGGCACAGGTTACATCGTGTGTCTACCCCCGCTATATATGAGAGGCCTAGGATACAAGTGTCCTATTAGGACATGACTCCATATCCTATCTAAACACAATACTACTCAGAGTCCAACTGTAACCTACCTTGTACACAATATTCGACACGACTCTAACAAACTCCACCTGGCGAATATTCTCCACCACCCTGAATTTGTCAATGCGTCAAACTTCCATGTACATTGGACTTGAGCTTATCCCATGAGTACCGCTGCTACTCCAAAGACTCCATGTGACTCCACCTGCAACTTGTAGTCCCTTCTTTTCTTGACCACAGTCAACGCTCGAGCAAAATTAAGTTCCTTGTTACTCTAGGTGCTCCCAACTTCCAGAGTATCAGTCCAACGTCAGCACACACTGATCGCTGACCTGCGTGGAAGTGAACAACCCACATATTGGGTGTCACACATAAGAGTTACCTGAACTCAACATCACCGCTCCTTTCTTGACCGTCTGTCTGAAACTTGGAGGAATTTCACCGTTGCTTGTAGTCATCCTGAGTCAAATTCACATTTGTCTCACCACATGTATGACCACCAGAGCCTTGGCCCGTCTCCATGTCCCGTGCGTACCGCACGCCTCGCCGCTATTACCGCGTCGAGCCTCCGCTGTCCCGGTCGAGTCTGAAGAGTCGCGAACTCACACCACTCAACCCCCACTGCAGAGTACCACCGATCATCACCGACCGATGACGAGTTTCACGCTTCCATCAGACCGCTGGGCTCCAGTCCGAATTACGTGTCCCTCGCTTTTTCCCGCTGAATAGGCTTCGACCCCGTCGACTTACGCCGTAGCCCCTCAATCCAGCTCCACCTTCAACATGACTCCATGGTAGATGATCAGTCCACCCCTACGCCTCATCGACTTCAAGCTCTGTGTATACACCACCTTGAATCAATCCCACACCATAGTCTTGTCGAAGCCGCACAAGCCCTCAGGGTCTGCGCCACGTGTTTCCACGCCCTAGAAGTCGGTCACCATCAGCATCACGCACCTATGTCGTCGCTGATCCCACCACCGTTTTCTGTATCAACCGACTTGCGTCGATCCCGTCAGACTGTCCAGTCCGACCCAGCCGAACTCGTTCGACTGTAGACACACTCGAGGCTCCCAAATTGTCTTCCGCGAATCTCCATCCATCACATGATAATTCCATCTTCGCTGAATTGACTTCCCGCAACGCCTTCAAGCATTTCTGTTGTGCCAACAAATTTTTCACTCTTGTCTACCATAACTTAAGGTTTTCAGTTCCGTGAACTTCTCCACCTTAAACGTGGTACCCGTTGGCACCTTAGTCTTTTGTATGTCTGACCTTGCGAAAAAATATCCAAGCTTCCAACACGTGCTCAAGTACACAAGATGCACCAGTAGCAAATTCCTACCAAAAATCCTTCTTGTACTCACGTGTATTAGCTCCCAGGCTCAACTTCAATGCTAGTAATTGCTTTGCCAAAACCTCTTGCTTTCCAATGGATGCGTAGCCCCTGTTCAATCTGATGGATTTGCTCTCCGCTGATTGGATCTGTTGCTTCTCGTCGTGTCACGTGAGGACTCGGTCCTCTTTTTATCCAAACCAAATCCGGTTCTGATTGCTCTTGCCTGCAGCTATACGCGACTGGATCCAGCACGATCCGCCGCTTGGTCCGTGTCTCACCGACTGCAGCCTTGCGGCTTCTGCCAGCTGGGCCGGTGCCCAGCACGCGCCTTTGGCCTCCGCAGCCAGCGCCCGTCGATAGATCGATCGACCTGCTGCCTGCCCGACCTGCGCGACACGTCGCCGCCGCTGCCTCTATGCTCGCCCGATCAATCCAAGATCGCCGCACGTCGAGCCGTCGCACACGTACCTTCCTCCGAATCAATAATTCACGGTCTCTGAATAGCCTAGCTCATGATATCATTTGTTAAAATAAATCCGAGGCATACCGTCGATTATTCAAGAATCAAGTAATCACACGAGCACAACATCGAGATTTGTTAACGAGGTTCACCGATATGGCTACATCCCCGGGGCCTGACTATGTGCGCTCCTCCCCATGACATCGCTACAATACCGCATCCGGTCGCCCTGGACACTGGCACATGCCGCCGGCTTCCCCTGCGTTCCGGTGCTATTATGTTGGCACAGGTTACATCGTGTGTCTCCCCCCGCTATATATGAGAGGCCTATGATACAAGTGTCCTATTAAGACACGACTTCATATCCTATCTAAACACAATACTACTCAGAGTCCAACTGTAACCTATCTTGTACACAATATTCGACACAACTCTAACAACATAGATGCCATGCCGACGCCGAGCACGCCAACAGCGCCAGTCCCACGCCGGAGGAGCCCGTCGTTTGATGCATTCCTTTGTCTACGCGTCCTTTCTTTTAAACGCCGAACTTTTCGTGTATGTTTGATCGCCGAAGTGTGGCAGATCGCCGAACTTGTGGCATTTTTTTGGTAACGGGAAAGACAAGTTTGAATTTATGTGTGTCTTAAAACCGAAACCTGGGGGCGCGACTAGGGACTGGATCGTCCCCAGGGTGAAAACCCCGCCGGCGCATAGGCCAAAACGTAATCGCGGGGTGCGCTGGGGGGCAAACGAGTGGAGATGCTCTCAGATCGAACGTTTTCCTTCGCTAGGCTGATCTTTCCATCGGTACCGATTTGTTCATTTCGAACGGGCTACAAATCTGACGTTCCCAGCATATCCGGGTCCATAAAAATTGCAATGCCGATTTACTTTTCATTTTTTAAAAATTCTTTTGTCCCTAGAACTAGGTTGCCTAGTCAAGGAAAGTTTGTGGAGCTACCTTTGCTTAGAAAAACAATATTCTACCCCGCAAAAGAAAAACAATATTCTGGTAAAAACGACGTCACAGACTCCCCTCCCGTGCCCATTCTCAGTTGGCACCACTGGCGTACACCATCCAGCACGAAAACATCGCGCCCACAGCCCAAAACTTTGGAGCCGGCGGGGACATTTTGCCCCAGCGATGGGAGCCTCCCGCCACGTGATCGATCCGCGGCGTCTCTTCCCCGGATCGCAATCTCAATCGTGCATTCCATCTGCATCGAACGGCAGCAGCACGCCTCCTCCCACCTCTCGCCCACCTTAAAAATCCCCTCCCCACCTCCGGCAAACCACCAAACAAATTCACCACCGCTCCTCGACCTCCATCCGCTCGAACCAAGGAGAGAGCGTCAGCCATGTCCGGGCGCGGCAAGGGAGGCAAGGGGCTCGGCAAGGGCGGCGCCAAGCGCCACCGGAAGGTGCTGCGCGACAACATCCAGGGCATCACCAAGCCGGCCATCAGGCGCCTGGCTCGCCGGGGCGGCGTGAAGCGCATCTCGGGGCTCATCTACGAGGAGACCCGCGGCGTGCTCAAGATCTTCCTCGAGAACGTCATCCGCGACGCCGTCACCTACACCGAGCACGCCCGCCGCAAGACCGTCACCGCCATGGACGTCGTCTACGCCCTCAAGCGCCAGGGCCGCACCCTCTACGGCTTCGGCGGCTAGGCTGTCCCCCCCTGCAGATCCCAAAAGCTTGATAGAACAGCGGCTTGTTTAGTTCTCTATTTGCTCCTGTAGTTCGAACTGAATCGTGGAACAAAGCTATTCGCATGTGTTGCTGGAAATGGAGCTTGTCTCGAGAAACAACGTGTCTCTGATTTTGTTCTGCTGCATCTCTGTTAATGTATAGTTTGTTCTTTCTCCTGCGATGTGAAATTGTGTGCGCTTGGGAGTTGGATTGCTTTGCCATTCTTTTACCAGGACACCCTGACGGATCGTACTTGCTTGCCGAACAATTGTGTATGGCCGAATCACCAACATCGTTTGATCCGTTTCTGCTATTTGATCTGATGCATTTGTACCGGGCACCATTTATGATCCTTGTATGTTGCAACAATGTGTGTAATTGAGATTGGGATTAGTCTGCATTTCATACATCGTTTTCTAGATTGATTTGCCATGCCACTTGCTCGGTGCAAATCTTCATGTGATTCTTGTTAATCAGAAGTGTCACTTGCTCAATCTCTGCTGTTCTTTTTTATGTTAGTGCAGTAATACTTCATCTGTTGCATCATACATTTTGGCAGTGGCAGCAACAACTTAATCCTTCAGTTTATATTAACTAGCTTATCAACATAATTCTCCATCTTCATTTTCCTAATATCATATGATGCCCTAGATTAGGGGAGTTTAGTTACAGAATAATTAGAAAGATCAGATCAGTTCTTACTTCATGTGTTTACTGTATTATAGCAGGAATGAAAACCAGTTAGGGTGTGATGACCCGTGAATCCTAGAATCCTACAGAAGTGAACACCAGCGAGCAATGAAAAATGACAATAGTAGTGTTGCATTGCATGGGTCAAGTTTCTTGTAGATTATCTTCATTCCTCAAGAACAGTTCAGATGAAGGAATGCAGCAATGCAGCATGTTTTTTCTTTCTTCAAGGAGCAAGTTTATCCAAGTTGAGATCGTTATCCACAGTGAATTAGTGACCGAGGAAGTCTGTTCCTTGCAGAATAACCGAAGACGACCATTGTCATTTTGAAAACGCCAACAATTTCATGTCTACGATTTTTTAAACACAGGAGCATTTTTCAAAACCCTGAACATTTTATGAATGTACCGAATGTTTATAAAGAAGCGAACAATTTTTTTAATTTATGATCAAATTTTTAAAAAGGGAACCTTGTTCGGAATTCCTGAACATTTTTCAAAACACACAAAAATTGAATTCAATGAACAAATTTTGAAAACAGGAACATTTTCGAAAATTTGAACAAAAATGAAATTCCCAAACATTTTTTGACAAAAAGAAAGGTTCAAACGAGCATAATTTTAAAAAGGGAACATTTTTAAATTTAGAACAAAAACTACAAAAATTAAAAATGTGAACAAATTTTGAATAAGAAAAACATAATTTGAAAATTTTGAACATTTTTAATTTTTTTTGAAAATCCATTTTTTGAAAAAGAATCAAAAAAGGAAAAAAGAATAACAAAATAATGTGAAAATAGATAAAGTAGCAGAAAAAAATAAAACGGGAAAAAAGGAAAAAAAGAGGGGAAATGAAAAAAGAAACCCGGCTCAGAGAACCTTCTAGAAGGTTCCCAAGACCAGTAAAACTGGACAGGAACCAAACGAAAGAGATCACCTAATAGGGCCGGCCCAGTGCGCTCGATCCTTATGCGTCCGGTCGACATTTTGACCCAACGCGCGTCAAATAGAAATTTCCGCCTAAACCAAGACTTTTAATAGGCTAAATTTCGAGCCCAAGTTGGTACTTCTTCTTTGTTAGAGGATTTTTGACAAAATGAATCAACTTTACCGGTAGAAAAAGAAGCAATGATGAACACCAGGCCATGTATGACAGTATGAGGCATGAGGCTGTGTACGCACGTGTTGTCTTTAGTTTCAGTCATAGAGCCTCACAGGGCACCCGTGTCCACAATTAATGAACGGACACGCCATTATATATGAACGCACCTTTGTCGAAAATCATATATGAAAGCATCATAAATTCATTACTCACGACCCTGCTAAGAGTCCCCTCTGGATGGCCAGTTCTTCTAATAAACCATAAAATCAAGTCAAAAGCTTCAAAGAAATCGTTACTACACAGATGACGGTGTTCGCACCAGTTGCACGCCTCTGAACCGATGCATGTAACGTAGTGAAGCACATGCCACGATTCCACCTATTATCCTTTGTATATTGTTTAATAAAAGTATCATCCATTCACTATTATAAGGACATCTCTAGCCAATTCCATAAAAACGTTAGGTGCGTAAAATATTTAGTTCTCCACCCACGCAGACGCCTAATTTTTTTACTTCTCTAACAGTTTTAGGACTATTATAAGTCCTAAAAAATTTGCGCGGGGCCCAGGACTATTATAAGCCTGAAAACCGTTAGGCGTGCAAAAAATTTGGTTCTCGGCCCCACCAACGCCTAAAAATACTTAGCCTCCAGCCAGTCAACTAAAGTCTTGACCACTTTTTGACCCTCACCCTCCACTGCTTCGTCGCCCAGTGCAATTGTCGGCGACTATCCACTGCGTCTGCCACTGCCTTGTCACCTCCCTTGGCCTTCGTCGCCCTTCTGCCCTAGTCTGAGACAGTCGCCGGAGTCAAACTGAACGCCACCGGCGCCGCATCGACCGATTCGAGAAAACCGTCTCACGGTCTTCTTCCTCCTTAGCTAACCGACAGCTCACCGTGCTTATGCACCTTTGCCGGTCATCTTCACGCCTCGCCGCCTGCTAGTTTCGGTTCAAAGTTGTCGGTCGGCCTTTACACCTCCATCGCCTTGCTAGTATTTGACGGTTTGCCTAGTTGAGCTTTTTGGGTTTTTTTTTGTCACATTTTGTTTTGGTCGACTGAATTCAACCAAATTGTTTCAATTGAAGACGAAGAGAGTGAGAGATGATATTCGAGGACTCCTCATCATCTGAGGAGGAAATCGAAATTTGGTTTGCACTAGTAGAAAATGGGCCTAATGTGAAGCACATTAGTCCCGGTTTGTAACTGAACCGGCACTAATGTGACCATTAGTGCCGGTTCCAACGGCTAGGCGGGTGGCACTCATTAGTACCGGTTCGTGACGAACCTTTAGTACTGGTTCATACCACGAACCGGTACTAAAGAGGTGGTGGCAGGCTGTTTTCAGGCTGGGACCCCACCATCACCTTTAGTACCGGTTCAAGCCACGAACTGGTACTAGAGATTATTAGTTGATTCTTTCTGCTATTCAAGAATATTATAGCTTTGTTTAAGTGGATCATTGATACATCTCCGTCGTATCTATAATTTTTGATTGTTCCATGCCAATATTCTACAACTTTTATATATTTTTGGCAACCTTTTATACTATTTTTAAGACTAACTTATTGATCTAGTGCTCAGTGCCAGTTCCTGTTTGTTGCTTGTTTTTTGTTTCGCAGAAAATCCATATCAAACGGAGTCCAAACAAGATAAAAACTGACGGAGATATTTTTGGAATATATGTGAATTTTGGGAAGTGAAATCAAGGCGAGACGATGCTCGAAGGGCCCACGAGGCAGGGGCGCGCCCCGGGGGGCAGGCGCGCCCCTGACCCTCATGGACATCCCGTAAGGCGGTTGGTGCCCTTCTTTCGCCGCAAGAAAACTAATATCCAGATAAAAATCGTGTTCAAATTTCAATCCAATCGGAGTTACGGATCTCCGGGAATATAAGAAACGGTGAAAGGGCAGAATCTGAAACACAGAAACAGAGAGAGACAGAGAGACAGATCCAATCTCGGAGGGGCTCTCGCCCCTCTGCCTCCATAGAGGCCATGGACCAGAGGGGAAACCCTTCTCCCATCTAGGAAGAAGATCAAGGAAGAAGAAGAAGGGGGCCCTCTCCCCCTCTCTCCCGGTGGCGCTGGAACGCCGCCAGGGCCATCATCATCACCGCAATCTACACCAACACCTCCGTCATCTTCACCAACATCTCCATCACCTTCCCCCATCTATCTACAACGGTCCACTCTCCCACAACCCGCTGTACCCTCTACTTGAACATGGTGCTTTATGCTTCATATTATTATCCAATGATGTGTTGCCATCCTATGATGTCCGAGTAGATTTTCGTTGTCCTATCGGTAATTGGTGAATTGCTATGATTGATTTAATTTGCTTGTGGTTATGTTGTTGTCCTTTGGTTGCCATCATATGAGCGCGCGCGTGGATCACACCATAGGGTTAGTTGTATGTTGATAGGACTATGTATTGGAGGGCAAGAGTGACAAAAGCTTCAACCTAGCATAGAAATTGATGCATACGGGATTGAAGGGGGACCAATATATCTTAATGCTATGGTTGGGTTTTACCTTAATGAATGTTAGTAGTTGCGGATGCTTGCTAATAGTTTCAATCATAAGTGCATAGAATTCCAAGTCAGGGATGGCATGCTAGCAGTGGCCTCTCCCACATAAAACTTACTATCGGTCTAGTAACATAGTCAATTGCTTAGGGACAATTTCACACTCCTACCACCACTTTTCCACACTCGCTATACTAACTTTGTTGCTTCTTTACCTAAAACAGCCCCTAGTTTTTATTTACGTGCTCTTTATATTCTTGCAAACCTATCCCCTTACACCTACAAAGTACTTCTAGTTTCATACTTGTTCTAGGTAAAGCGAACGTTAAGCGTGCGTAGAGTTGTGTCGGTGGTCGATAGAACTTGAGGGAATATTTGTTCTACCTTTAGCTCCTCGTTGGGTTCGGCACGCTTACTTATCGAAAGATGCTACAATTGATCCCCTATACTTGTGGGTTATCAAGACCTTTTTCTGGCGCCGTTGCCGGGGAGTTATAGCGTGGGGTGAATATTCTCGTGTGTGCTTGTTTGCTTTATCACTAAGTAGTTTTTATTTTCTGGTCTTCTTTTCTATCTTTAGTTATGGGTAGGAAACGCAAAATACCAAAAAAATAGTGGTACCTACTGAACCAATGGTTGAAGAACCACTCAAAATCTATCACACTACTGAAGCTTTTTACTTGGATCATCTTCGATCCCTATGTGCTCGGGCTGAAACCCCAACTAGCTTAGTTGAGGGCAAATCTTTAGATGAGCATGCTTGTTATGTGCGACACCGCATATTTGAAAAAGGGAAACTTTTACTGGATCAAATTCCCCGTTTGTAGTGCTATGCTTGGAATTTATGTGGAATATATGATTGTACTTGTTGTTCTAAAGACCCTAATAAACACCTTCCTTACCAATGTGGGTTTAGTGATAATGGAGTCGTATCTTCGTATACTAAGGGTGATTATAATTACTATGATGTTCAACAAATTGAAGAATTTGTTGCTTTTAGGGGTACTTGTGAAATTACTTCTTTTATTGAAGAGTGTGATACTACTCTCTACAAATCTGAAAATTTGGCCATACTTAAATATTGCTATGATAATTATGCTTCTAATCTTATATTAAACCATATATTGAGGACTCCTCCGCTATCCAAGAAGAGATGATATTTTGCAGGAGTCTATGGAAGAAGAAATTAATGACATTGTGAGCTCATTGGATGAAAAAGATGAGGAGGAGAGCGAAGAACAAAAGGATGAAGAGCGGATTGATCACCTGTTCCCACCATCTAATGAGACTAACTGTTTATTCCATACATTGTTTAATTTCCCTTCAAATCTACCAAAGGATGAATGCTATGTGATTGTTATGATCCCGTTGACTCTTTTGAAATATCCCTTTTGATGATGCTTGCTATGCTTGTGGCCAAGATGCCAATATGAATTATGCTTATGGAGATGAAATCACTATAGTCCCTTATGTTAAACATGAAATTCTTGCTATTGCACCCACGCATGATAGTCCTATTATCTTTTTAAATTCTCCCGACTACACTATATCGGAGAAGTTTGCACTTATTAAGGATTATATTGATGGGTTGCCTTTTACCGTTGCACATGATAATTTTGATGACTATAATATGCATGTGCTTGCTGCTCCTACTTGCAATTATTATGAGAGAGGAACTACATCTCCGCCTCTTTATGTTTCCAACACGATAGAATTGCAAGAAACTGCTTATGCTATGTATTGGCCTTTACTTGATGTGCATGAATTGTTCTTGTGTGACATGCCGATGCATAGGAAGAGATTTAGACTTCGTCATTGCTTGATATATGTTACTTTGTGCTCACTACTAAATTACAAATCATTGTTGATTCAAATTGGCTTTGATATACCTTGGGATCCGGGTGGATTCATTACTTGAGCACTTTTTGCCTAGCTTAATGACTTTAAAGAAAGCGCTGCCAGGGAGACAACCCGGAAGTTTTAGAGAGTCATTTATTTATGTTGATTTTTGTTGAAAAGTTTATGTAATCAATATTCACAAAGTTTCCGTGAGCATGAACAAAGTTCAAGGAGCTCCCCCACTTCAACAATGCTTGTCTCTCTCACTTCCACTTTCCTTTTTGAAAAGTTTTGGGTTCCCCTCTTTATTTTATTTTTTGTTTTAAAACTTTATACTCCAGGCAAGGCCAATGTAATTGCTGACGCATTGAGCAGGAAGGCTTACTGCAACAGTTTGATTATCAAGCCTTACCAACCGGAGCTTTGTGAAGCTTTCTGCAAACTTAATCTCCAAGTTGTTTCTCAAGGATTTCTTGCCAACCTCCAAGTCTCTCCTACTTTGGAAGATCAGATTCATGAGGCTCAACTTCTTGATGCTATGGTGAAGAAGGTGAAGATTGGGATTGCCAAGAGTCAACCCAAGTACAAGTGCTATCGTCTTGATGACAAGGATACTCTATTCTTCGAGGATCGCATTATTGTGCCTAAAGGTGACCTTCGTAAAGTCATCATGAACGAAGCACACAATTCACTCCTCTCTATTCACCCTGGAAGTACAAAGATGTACCAGGACCTCAAGCAGTCGTATTGGTGGACTCAATGAAGCGCGAGATTGCTCAGTTCGTGAATGAGTGTGATGTCTGCAGAAGAGTGAAAGCAGAACACCAACGACCAGCTGGTCTCCTCCAACCTCTTGCCATTCCAGAATGGAAGTTTGACCATATTGAGATGGACTTCATGACTAGATTTCCAAAGTCCAAGCGTGGCAATGATGCTATCTTTGTTGTCATCGACAAGCTCACCAAAGTGGCTCATTTCTTCCTATCAAAGAATCTATCACAGCAGCTCAGTTGGCAGAGCTATATACCTCCAGGATTGTCTCTCTGCACGGCATTCCGCAGTTGATATCTTCAGATCGTGGGAGCATCTTTACCTCTAAGTTCTAGGATTCTTTTCAGAAGGCCATGGGCACCAACATTCGCTTCAGCACAACTTTTCATCCCCAAACTAGTGGCCAAGTCGAGCGAGTCAATCAGATTCTTGAAGATATGCTCAGGGCATGTGTCATTTCTTTCGGTATATATGAAGTGGGAAGATTGTCTTCCATATGCCGAGTTCCCCTACAACAACAACTTCCAAGCGACTTCGGGCAAGGCCCCATTCGAGATTCTCTATGGCAGGAAGTGCCGTACTCCTCTAAACTGGTCAGAGACTGGTGAATCTCAACTTCTTGGCAATGACTTGATCACAGAGGCTGAAGTAATGTGCAAAGTCATTCGTGGAAATCTCAAAGCCGCGCAATCGCGCCAGAAGAGTTACTATAATAGCAAGCATCGTGACTTGGCTTTCGAGATCGGAGACCATGTCTACCTCCGCGTCTCTCCAATGAAAGGTACTCATCGCTTCGGTTTCAAAGGGAAGCTTGCCCCTAGATATGTGGGTCCTTTCAAGATCATTGGCCAAAAAGGCAATCTCGCCTATCAACTTGAGCTTCCACCCAACTTTGCAAATGTGCACGACGTGTTTCACGTGTCTCAACTCCGCAAGTGTTTCAAGACTCCTGATCGCACCATCAACTTCAAAGAGATTGATCTCCAAGAAGACCTGTCTTATCATGAGCACCCCGTTGCTATTCTTGAAGAAACTGAGCGCAAGACTCGCAACAAGTCTATCAAATTCCTGAAAGTCAAGTGGTCACATCATTCCGACCGTGAAGCCACCTGGGAACGCGAGGACCACCTCCGTTCTGAGTACCCGGTGTTTTTCCAGTCCTAGATCTTGGGACGAGATCCTTTCGTAGTGGTGGAGTGTTGTAACACCCCATATGTAACCTAACATATTAGTATTCCAACTCTTGCCATTTCCGGCACTAAGTTATGATATTTCCTCGTTGTCGGGTTTTTGTCTTCGTGTTGCTTTAGTCTTTATCATGCATTTCATATCATGTCATCATGTGCATCGCATTTGCATACATGTTCGTCTCATGCATCCGAGCATTTTCCCCATTGTCCGTTTTGCATTCTGGCGTTCCTATGTCCTCCGGTGTCCCCCTTACCTTTTTTCGTGTGCGGGTATTAAACGTTCTCGGATTGGACCGGGACATGCCAAGCGGCCTTGGTTTACTACCGGTAGACCACCTGTCAAGCTTCGTGCCATTTGGACTTCATTTGATACTCCAATGGTTAACCGAGGAACCGAAAAGGCCTCGTGTGTGTTGCAGCCCAACACCCCTCCAAAGTGGCCCAAAACCCACCTAAACCCCCTCCATCATCTAGGTCGTTCGATCACGATCGCGTGGCCAAAAACCGTGCTCAATTTGGAGCCTCCTAGCTCCTCCTACCTATAAAAAGGCTTCTCCCCCCGAAATCCCGGGTATCTTCCTCCCCTAACCCTAAAAATCCGCTTCTCCGCCGCCGGACACCTCGCCGCCGCCGTCCGCGTCCAACCGGGGGCCGCCACATCGTAGCGCCACCGCACCCGCGCCGCCGGCCTGCCGAAGCCCAGGCCGGGCCCTCCCCGCGCCCGACTTGGGCCGCGCTCCGCCGCCCTCCGCCCGCGCACGCCGCCGCCTTCGCCGCACCGACCGCCGCACTTTGCCACACCGGCTGCCGTCCTCCCCCGCGCCTCAGGCCGCCGCCTCGCCGCGGAAGGTCACCATTCGCCGCCCCGGCTGCCACGCCACCTCGCCGGCTCCGGCCTCCCACCGGCTCCTCCTCGTCGCCGGCGCACACGTCCACCGCTCCGGCCACCACCACATCAACTCCGACGATCCTCGGTTTCCGCACCGCCCGATCCAGATCTGGATCCAAACCCTAGGGTTGACTTTGCTCCGGTTTTAGTTATTTTTTAGCATTATTCATCATGCCATAACTCTGCATCCGTGGCTCCGTTTTGGGCGTGTAGCATCTCAAATTGTTCGTCTCGACGAGTACTTCATTTCATTCAATTGCACCATGTTCACTTGAGTTCATCTTGATGCCCTAAATGCTGTTTCAAGAGTGCTATGCAATGTTAGTTTCAAATTCATATCAGTAATTGGACATTTGTCATTTTTGCCATGATTAATGTGTGCCTCCTATGAACTTGAACCCTACATATGTTTTGAAGTATGCCATGCCATCTTTATAGGGGTGTATGCCATGTATTTTTGTGATCTCTGTGGTGACTAGCACAAGCATGCAAAGTAGCTCTCGTAATGTTGCTGATTTCAGGGACTTAGAAATCTTCTAAGTCTTTGCTCTGTTAATATTTCTATGCCATGTATTATTGTTGCTATAGAGTGATCCATGCCTCTTTTGAGCATGATCAGTAAGGATGTTTTGCAGATATTGTGGTGTTCTATCCATCCATTTCTTTGTTTGCAATTATGGAGCACCCTAGCTTGAGTCAATCGAGCTCTACTTTTGCTATAAAATGCTCCTGGTAGAATGTTTACGTGTTAAGCATTTTTGCCGAGCTTGTTGTAGTTGATCCGTGCATGTTATGAGGTTGTTTTTGATATGTTTAGCTTCTATGCCTTGTCTACTTGCTGGTTGTATGCTTAGTTTATCATGCAATGACTTGTGGTGAGTGCATCGAGCTCGTAAACATGCCTACTTAATATCTGTGTTGCCATGTTCCAGTTTTCTACTAAGTCTGAATCTGTTAACGAAAGTTGCTATGTTCACTTGGTTGCCATTGTATTTTCTGATCCCTTTCGTCTTATGGTCAGTAAGGGTCTTTTGTTGTATGCTTTGAGTAGCTTCATGCCATGCCTTGCTTTGCCATGATATGTTCCTGTAGCATGTTGTTATCTTGCTCTAAACATTGCTTCCTGATGTTAAATTCCTGACATGTTGTTATTTTCACTAAGTCTGTAACCTGATATCTTTTGCACTTTTTCCATGCTTGTTTGAACCTGCTATTGATTGAATTAGCCGTAGCTCAGTGTTCATCTTTTGTCAAGCATCTTGAGTGGATCCCTGCCATGTGATTTGTGGCTATGCTAGAGTGTAGTAGCTTGTTGTTCTTGATGCATTTAGATGGCCTCGTGCTGTTAACCGCAGATTGGTGCCATATTTCTTTTGCTTGCCATTTGCAAACCGTGCATCCGATTCTGGTGATCTTTATATCGATTTCGACCGAAATCAACTAATCTTTCCATTCGCACTCTTGGTTTTCCAAGTTGAGGCCAAGTTCAATATTTCCTTTCCGAAGCATGCATATGCATTGCATATCACATCCCGCATATCATGCCATGTTTTGCATCATGTTGCTTGTGCATTGCACGTGGTTGATTGTGTCTCCCTTTGCTTGTGTTCTTGCTTTGGGTAGAGCCGGGAGACGAGTACGTGATTGAGGAACCAGTTGAGTACGCTTACGAGGATCAAGTTAACGTCAACTCGGAGAACTTTGCAGGCAAGATGACCATACCCTCGGAATCACTTCTATCTTTGCTTGCTAGATGCTCGCTCGTGTGCTATGCCTATGCTACGATACCTACCACTTGCTTATCATGCCTCCCATATTGCCATGTCAAACCTCTAACCCACCTTTTCCTAGCAAACCGTTGTTTGGCTATGTTACCGCTTTGCTCAGCCCCTCTTTTAGCGTTGCTAGTTGCAAGTGAAGATTGGAGTTTGTTCCTTGTTGGAACATGTTTATTGTTGGGATATCACTATTATATCTTCTCTATTTTAATGCATCTATATACTTGGTAAAGGGTGGAAGGCTCGGCCTTATGCCTGGTGTTTTGTTCCACTCTTGCCGCCCTAGTTTCTGTCATACCGGTGTTATGTTCCTTGATTTTGCGTTCCTTACACGGTTGTGTTATAATGGGAACCCCTTGACAGTTCGCCTTGAATAAAACTCCTCCAGCAAGGCCCAACCTTGGTTTTACCATTCGCCACCTAGCCTCTTTTCCCTTGGGTTCCGCGGACTCAAGGGTCATCTTTATTTTAAACCCCCGGGCAAGTGCTCCTCTGAGTGTTGGCCCAAACTGGGCGATGTCCGGCGCCCCCTGGGCAACCAGGGTCTGTGCCAACCCGACGTCTTGCCATCCGGTGTGCCCTGAGAATGAGATATGTGCAGCTCCTATCGGGATTTGTCGGCACATTCGGGCGGCTTTGCTGGTTTAGTTTTACCATTGTCGAGATGTCTTGTAACCGGGATTCTGAGTCTGATCGGTTTGTCTTGGGAGAAGGAATATCCTTCGTTGACCGTGAGAGCTTGTGATGGGCTAAGTTGGGACACCCGTGCAGGGATTTGAACTTTCGAAAGCCGTGCCCGTGCTTATGGGCATATGGGAATTTGTTAATGTCCGGTTGTAGAAAACCTGAAACTTAACTTAATTAAAATTAATCAACAGAGTGTGTGGCCGTGATGGTCTCTTTTCGGCGGAGTCCGGGAAGAGATCACGGTCTCGTGTTATGCTTGAACGTAGGTTTTTCTAGAATCACTTCTTGATCATAGTTTATCGATCGTGCCTCTGGCTTCTCTTCTCGCTCTCTTTTGCGTATGTTAGCCACCATATATGCTAGTGCTTGCTGCAGCTCCACCTCATACCTTTTTCCCCTACCTATAAGCTTAAATAGTCTTGATCGCGAGGGTGTGCGATTGCTGAGTCCCCGTGACTCACAGATTACTTCCAAAACCAGATGCAGGGATCGATGATACCGCTCCAGGAGATTCGACTGAGCTCAAGTGGGAGTTCGATGAGGACTCAGGACGATACTACGTTTCTTTTCCAGACGATCGGTAGTGGAGCCCAGTTGGGGCGATCGGGGACTTTGTTGCATTTGGGGTTGTTCTTTATTTTGGTTCCGTAGTCGAACCTTGATTGTATCTAGATGAATGTAATGATATTTATGCTATTGTGTGACGTGGCGAGTGTAAGCCAACTATGTACACTACAAAAAATACACTTCCGTGATGATACGTGTTTGTCATAGTAGGTCGCTTTTTTTGTCATGCATGTACATCCATGACAAATTTATGACAGAATCAGGATAGTCATACCTGTGCTGTCGTAGAAGTGTTCCATGACATTACCAAAATTATCATCACGGAAGTGTCCACTTCCATGACGATAAATCGTGCGTCACAGAAGTGCTTTCGTCATGGGTGACCCACATGTGGCATCCACCGTAACGGAACGCCGTTAAGCTATCTGGTCGGGTTTTGGATCCGATAACCCGTTAACAGCCCCGACCAATGGGGATTTTCCACGTGTAAAATCATCATTGGCTAGGGGAAACACGTGTCGTCTCATCGTCGAGACAGATGTCATCCACTCACTGGACAGAAGGTGCCTATGATACGTCAACACGTGGCACGACCCAACAAGTTTAAATGGGCTGACCCAACTAAAGGCCCACAAGATTTTGCGGACCATAATGGGCTGGCCCAGCTAAAGGCTGACGAGATTTTGCGGACCATAATGGGCTGGCCCAGCTAAAGGCCCACAAGATTTCGCGGGCCATAATGGGCCGGCCCAGGTAAAGGCCCACAAGATTTTCGTGTGCCATAATAGGCCGGCCCAGGTAAAGGCCCACGGTGACTCTAGCCCATAATGAATAGTAATTTTCTTTATACCCGTTAACGGCCCGTGATTTACATGGGCGTTTCCAGCCCGTGTTAGCTTTCGGCCTATTGACGGCCCATACGTTCTTGGGCTCCTTTTCGGCCCTCGATTACTTCCGGCCCGTTACTGGCCTGTTCCCCTAATGGGCCAAATTCGGCCCATGGCAAGAGTCGGCCCGTTCGAAAGATCATGGATGTCGCCTAGAGGGGGGGTGAATAGGCGTTTTAAAATAATTACGGTTTAGGCTTGAACAATTGCGGAATAAACCTAGCAGTTAATTTGTCAAGCACAAAACCTACAACAACTAGGCTCACCTATGTGCACCAACAACTTATGCTAAGAAAGATAGACTACTAGGTGATAGCAAGATATATGATAAGAAACAATATGGCTATCACAAAGTAAAGTGCATAAGTAAAGAGCTCGGGTAAGAGATAACCGAGGCACGCAGAGACGATGATGTATCCCGAAGTTCACACCCTTGCGGATGCTAATCTCCGTTTGGAGCGGTGTGGAGGCACAATGCTCCCCAAGAAGCCACTAGGGCCACCGTAATCTCCTCACGCCCTCGCACAATGCAAGATGCCGTGATTCTACTAAGGGACCCTTGAGGGCGGTCACCGAACCCCTACAAATGGCAACCCTTGGGGGCGGTCACCGAACCCGTACACTTTGGCAACCCTTGGGGGCGGTCACCGGTACCCGTCAAATTACTCGGGGCAATCTCCACAACCTAATTGGAGACCCCGACGCTTGCCCGGAACTTTACACCACAATGATTGAGCTCCGAACAACACCAACCGTCTAGGGCGCCAAGGCACCCAACAGGAGCAAGCTCTAGGGTGCCCAAACACCCAAGAGTAATAAGCTTCTCAAACTTCACTTCCACGTATCACCGTGGAGAACTCAAACTGATGCACCAAATGCAATGGCAAGAGCACACGGAGTGCCCAAGTCCTTCTCTCTCAAATCCCATTGAAGCAACTAATGCTAGGGAGGAAAATGAGAGGAAGAACAAGAAGGAGAACACCAAGAACTCCAAGATCTAGATCAAAGGGGTTCCCCTCACATAGAGGAGAAAGTGATTGGTGGAAATGTGGATCTAGATCTCCTCTCTCTTTTCCCTCAAAAACTAGCAAGAATCCATGGAGGGATTGAGAGTTAGCAAGCTCAAAGAAGGTCAACAATGGGGGCAAAAACGAGCTCAAGAGATAAGGTTCATTGGGGAAGAAGACCCCCTTTTATAGGTGGGGAAAAATCCAACCGTTATGCTCACAGCCCGCACAAACCGCTCCAAGGAGCGGTACTACCGCTAGGGCGGAAGTACCCCTTTGAAAAACAACAGCGAGGAGGCAAAAGGCCAGAAGAACCCCCAGAGCGGTACTACCGCTCGTCCTCACGGTACTATCGCTCGACCTCACGGTACTACCGCAAATGGTAGCGGTACTACTGCTTGCGAGCGGTACTAAAAAATACATCTGGGCCTACCACCGCAAGACTTGGGACAAGTTTTTGGTCCGGAGCGGTACTACCGCTGTAGGAGCCGCGGTAGTACTGCTCTGGAGCGGTAGTAAAAAATTACATCCGCTCCAATTCGCGGTAGTACCGCTGCAGCCTTTTCAGAACACCAAAACTGCCACAACTTTTGCAAACGGACTCCGAATTCGATGAAAGCAAGTTTGTTGGAAAGCTAGCAACAAGGGCTAACACAATCTTCAAAGAAATATCAATAAGAAGCAAATGAGAAAAAGTCCCATAAGAAAATGGTGAGAACCCTTCCTCGGAAAAGATCGGTAAAACCTCCAACACCGAAAACATCATAGAAGATGCATGCGAACTCCGTTTTCGATGAACTCAAGCTTGTCATCAAGATGACCATAAGCTCCAAGACTCACAAAGAGAACCAAACAAGAACCAAGAAAGATGATGCAAGGATGCAATGGTTTGAGATCTCTACTAACGATACGATCAAGCTACTAACTTGAGACCCCCCTTGATAGTACAACAAACGATCCTATAACCCGGTCTCCAAACTACCACCATGAGACTGGTAAAATAGAAAACCTATCAAGGGCAAACATTTGCCTTGCACATGGTCCACTTGAGCTAGATGATGACGATCTTGACTCCCTCAAGTTGGACCACCTTTCTTGATTGCGTTGGCTCGATGAAGACTAGATGATTGCTCCCCCATAGTCCACTATGGGTGAGCCACTCTTCGGCACATCTTCACAAGTCCATTGTCACCACAATGGACGGCAAGCTTTGGATAATTCCTTAATAGCACGTTGGTCAACCCATAAACTCCTTGAAACCAACACATGGACTCCAAGAAAAGCCTATGGACAAAACCTTCAAATATAACTCAAGGCAATCATTAGTCCATAGAGATTATCATCAATTACCAAAACCAAACATGGGGGCACCGCATGTTCTTTCAATCTCCCCCTTTTTGGTAATTGATGACAATCACTTTCAAGAGAGTTTATACAAGGAATTATGCATCACCATGCAATGCAACAACCAATGATGCATGAGTATGATATGCAAATGCTTAGGAACAAAACCAAAGCAAGAAGAAAACTCTGAAGACTTCTCCACGAAACTCTCTGAAACTTCTCCCCCATTGGCATTGATTGCCAAAATGGGCGAAAAGCTTAGAAGACCAATATAAAAGGTGTTCCTCCAAAAAATTGTGTATTTCTCAACAATAGAGTGGAATGCCATACACATATCCAAAGGTAATACTTGGAGGAAGACCAACTATATTGAGTCACAAAGATTGCTAAAGGAAGATATGCCACAAAGACATAACAGAGAGAAACACAAGCAATCAAGCAATCAAATGATACCAATTGAAGCAAGCAATCAATGGATATCAATTGAACCAACTAGACCAAAGATCCTATGATCCACAAGAAAAAAGGATATTATGATATGAGCATAGGAGTGTTCTAAAGAAACTAGAGAGGCTCCCCATGATTTGTGGACACATAAGAATATTTGTATTTGGATACAAAGTGCACAAAATAGGATCATAGCTCCCCCAAAATCAATAGAAACTTACAACAAGTGCAAGTGAGCATATAGGAAACCAAGCCTAGTACTTGCAACAAACACATGGTTGAGCAACAAGTAAAAGAGGCAACTTAAGAATGGGCTCAACCAAAATTATGTGTGTGAGTCAAGGCAATGCACTTGAGAAGACTAATGTACGGATGAACATTAAGCATCAATAAAGTCTTGAAAGAATGAGGCACACGGTGCAAGGCCTATCATTCCTACACACAACTAGAAAATGGGTTCACAAGCTTACTAATAAGCATATAAAGAACCTATGCTTGTGACAACCCGTGGTGAAGATAGAGGATGAAAGTCTCATCAAGACGAGGGATACCAATTAAGATGGCAAAAGCCTCGTAAAGATAAGCTTGAGGAAAATAATCTTCACCACACAAGAGTGCATCAAGATGCAACGATATAAGACACGCACTCAAGGCAAAAGCTTTCATGGAGCTACCAAAGAAATAACATAAGAAAGATAAGGTGGATGTGAAAGAAAGGATATCAAGTAGATATGCAACTTCTCTCAAGTGTATAAGATTCTAGGTAGACGAAATCATGATGATATATATCTACAAAGAAGGATGTACACCCAAAATAGTTACAACACGAGGAACAAGATATCTAAAGGGAGTTCATACATATACCAATAAGATATTTGCTTGGAAGCATAGCACATGGCTAGATATAGTCTTATTGTATATAAATGAAGTCCACACACGAACAACAAAGACATCACAACTAGCAACAAGAGATCATTGTTGGGATGCTTTGAGAAGGGAAACAAGTATCACAAGAATGAATGAATACCATGCCATGACACAACCTACACAGGGTTGATGCAAGAAATGTGTGCATGAAGAATATGAAGATACTTGTTACCGAGATAACATTGGAAGGATGTAGTAGATACCAATTGAAGGTACAAAGTAGTTCATTGATCATCCTAGCTTGACTCCAATAAGCACATGGTGACAACACCTTCCTTGTGAGTGAGCTGAGCATCCAATGCATCTTCACTTGTTCCTAGAACAAAAACACAAACAAAATGGTACCCAAACTCATTGGGACCAAAGAGTTAGAGAACCAACAACACATAGGACAAACTCCACATAAATATGTGCATATAGATATGAAAATGAATTTCATGCACATCTCATCCAATTTGAGACTTGGTGGAGTTCCCCCTATATATTGGGTCAAAGAAAGAAAACATGCCAAAGAAACTACAAGAAGTAAATATGCATGCTCAAGACTTTCAAGAACCGAGACAAAAGACAAAGAAATACCAAGAGAAGAAAAGATACCAAATGAATAAATCATCACTTGGAGGACATCCATAAAAGATACATCAAGGAATGAGATATCCATTGATACACTCAAAAAGAAAGATGTCAAACTCCCAAAAGAGAGAATGGTTCCAAACAAACCAAGCCCTCTACAAAGTTTCATGATGGCACAAAGCACCAAAAAGAAACGGCTTGCCTTCCACAAACACACACTTGATAAGGATCACAAGAAGAGTGTTTTATAGAGAATAGGATAGCTCCCCCAAGACTAGTGCATTATAGAGAATTTGCATTTGAATACAAAATGCACAAGGTCGGATCACCACTTTCACTATATCTAGAAAACACTGGACAAGGTCAAGAACTTAACAAGATCCACAAGTGGTATGGAATACAATGGGAGTTGACACAATCCTAGGCAAGAGATAAAGCAAATAAAAGCAAAGGCCAATGTAAAGATGATCAATAATTTCTACCACACATAAGTGAGTACCAATTGTCAAAAGACAAGAAGTATTTGGAAATAATTACCAGTGGTAGATAACAAGGATATCCGACATCATCTTCACACCAAACAAAAGGCAAATTGCAACTTGTAGAGCTAACATGCCACCTAGGAACAAGATAATTTACAATATCAACTCTAGGTGACAATATCTCAAATGTACACATTTTCTAGGCTAGTAATATACACATAGCATATTACTCCCCCATAATGTGATACCAATTAAAGATAAACAAGAGGCAAAATAACGATCCAACACAAGATTAATTGATAATTTAGAATTTGAATTTCTCATGAGAAGACATACCACATAGCGACTAGATAATCTTGAAATCTCAATACTAGATGGTATTACTCATGTACACACATTTATAGGATTGTGAGGTGCACAAAGCACATCACTCCCCCATAATGGGATGTTCCATTAATCTCTCACAAGAGCCAACTAAGAAATGACCAAGATGCACAAAGGCTCAACGAACGACAGACATGTACATGATGTGCAAACCAACACACACATACTTGATTGCTCAAGATAATCAAGTTGGAAGAACAACATATACAAACACATGCAAGGAACGAAACCAAACATGCAATGGGGCAAGTAACTATCAATGTAGACACTTTAAGCACAAGTTACCGCAAGGAGGCACATTGGATATAAGATAGAAACTTGATAACCCAATTGACTTGGCTTGAGACAATAAGAATGATGAAGTCCCCTTAATTCTTCATAATGTAGCCAAGTCTCCAATGACCTCCATCAACACCTATTGATCAAGTATGAGCTAGTTGGTCCCCAAACAAGTTGGGTCCTAAGAGGTTAGTCACAATAGGCTTGGCTACCCAAATGGTTCTTTTCTTGACACCACTTTGAGTACCAACAAATTTGGCAAACACATTGCCAACCTTATCCTTCCCAAGAGAATAGATATCATCAATTAGAATAGGGTTGGATAAGGTACCATTCGTGCATGAAGAAGCGACATGACCTTTTTCATGACATAGGTAGAAACGTCTACTCTTCACTTTCTTCTCACTTGATTTCTCAACTTGAGTAGCATTAGCTCAAGTCTTCTTGGGAAGAGGCCTTTCTTCAACTTGAGGTTGAGAATGAGAATGCACTTGTAGCCGCTTCCCTTGTTGCTTGTCACTAATGGCCTTCTTCTTCAATGGGCAAGATCTAACATGGTGCCCTTCAATTTTGCACTTGAAGCAAATAATCTTGGCCAAATTCTTGACATATTCTTGGCCCTTCTTCTTGTTCATCTTGGACTTCTTCTTCTTCTTGGAGTTGAATCCAAGTCCACCTTTGTCATTGGGGGATTTTTGCACACTCAAGATATTGTTGAGTGTGGATTTCCCTTCATGACACTTTTCCAAGTCTTTCTTCAAAGAAGTGACTTGGGCCTTGAGCTCTTTGATTTCCTCTACATGGTTAGTCTCAACACAAGTACTAGAGGAAGTATAAGCTTCATCATTGGAGCAACAAGGCAAGGAAAGCAATTCATCATAAGATGTACCAATGTTATGCATAGACGAATTACGAGGACTAGCACCAGGCAATATAGCATTTTGACTAAAAGTAGTACTAATGTCCACATGAGGCTCACTAGATGTTACCTTAGAAATCATGGACTCATGAGCCATCTTTAGCTCATTATGGGATACTAGAAGATCATCATGAGAGCTTGAGAGCTTTTCATGGTTTTCTTCCAATTTCCCATAATTGCTAGATAGCAATTCAAGTTGATCCTGAAGCTCAACATTCTCCTTTAAAATGGATGATTCACAAGTAATAGAGTTAGTATCCCAAGCATCATCATTAACAACAATAGGATAGGACACCTTGGCAAGCTCTTTTAAGTAAGAAGCTTCAAGTTGAGCATGAGACTCGGTGAGTTTGATGAGCTCACCCTTGATGACCCTTGAGCCATTTTCGAGGTGCTCAAAATCCTCAAGGAGTCTAGCACGAGCAACTTCAAGCTTAGCATTTTTATTTTTGAAATCATTGGCCACCTCGAGTGCTCTATCATAAGATTCCTTTATTCTAGATAATTCTAGAGCAAAGGTCTCCTCAAGAGATTCGGATGTGGTTTGTTCATGTTCAAGAGCTTGAGATAGCTCTGTGATCTCATTTGCGTAATCATGCTCATGAGCTTCCATTTTCTCAATGGTGACCTCATGCTCCTCTAGATGAGATTCCAACTCCTCAATGTATTTCTTGCCTTCAATGGCAATAGACATGATTTCCATGAAGTTGGAACGAGCAAGTTTATTTTTGTGAAGAGCTTTAAAAATCATTTCCCCCTTAGTTTTTAAGGAGGCCACATTATAATTCTCTTCATCATAATCAACATCATCATCATTCTTGCCATCATCAATATCATCACAAGATATATTGGGATTCAAAGTGGGAGATACCTTTGAAGCCTTAGCCATAAAGCAAAAAGCAATCGATGATGATGTAGGATCCCTTGAAGCACCGTTCAAGACCACATCTTGTTCCATGGAGTGTTGGGTTTCCTCTACATTGTTAGCACCACAACTTGAGGAAATACAAGCATTTTTATCATGGCAACAAGATATAGCAAACATATCATCATGAGATTTAGTCAAGCAATTTCTACATGATATGCAAGGACTATCAACACAAGCATGTGAAAAATTTGGAGTGCTCGAAGTGTTAAATCCCAAAGAAGGAGCATTGCAATAAGATAGTGATGAAGGATCATCCATAATAAGCATACTATCATCATTGCAATAACCAACACTACTCACCATATCATTACCTTGTGGCAAACCACATGTAGGTGAAGTAGAAGAAGTTGAGAAGAATATACGGCAGGATGTGGAGGGAGAACAATCATCCCCACAAAACTTGGACACGCCATATTTATCTTGAAGCTTTGTCCACAACTCATGAGCATCCCGGAACGGCATGAGTTGAAATATGACTACATTGCTCAAAGCATCGAAAAGCACATTAGAAGCTTGAGCATAGAGATAAGAGTTTTTCTTATCCTCTAAAGATAATCTTTGGGGATCCTTTGGAGGAGAAAAACCCATATCTACAATTCGCTCTAAATTTGGGTCCATGACCCTAAAGAGATTAAGCATGCGAATTACCCAAACATCAAAATTTGTGCCATCGAAACTAAGAGTGTGAGAGAATCCTAATCCCCTAGTCGACATCTTTACTCTCTAGGCGGTTAAGCCTAACAAAGAGAGACGAGGCTCTGATGCCAATTGAAAGATCGTGGATGTCGCCTAGAGGGGAGGTGAATAGGCGTTTTAAAATAATTACAGTTTAGGCTTGAACAAATGCGGAATAAACCTAGCGGTTAATTTGTCAAGCACAAAACCTACAACAACTAGGCTCACCTATGTGCACCAACAACTTATGCTAAGCAAGATAGACTACTAGGTGATAGCAAGATATATGATAAGAAACAATATGGCTATCACAAAGTAAAGTGCATAAGTAAAGATGACCGAGGCACGCGGAGACGATGATGTATCCCGAAGTTCACACCCTTGCGGATGCTAATCTCCGTTTGGAGCGGTGTGGAGGCACAATGCTCCCCAAGAAGCTACTAGGGCCACCGTAATCTCCTCACGCCCGCGCACAATGCAAGATGCCATGATTCCACTAAGGGACCCTTGAGGGCGGTCACCGAACCCGTACAAATGGCAACCCTTGGGGGCGGTCACCGAACCCGTACACTTTGGCAACCCTTGGGGGCGGTCACCGGTACCCGTCAAATTGCTCGGGGCGATCTCCACAACCTAATTGGAGACCCCGACGCTTGCCCGGAGCTTTACACCACAATGATTGAGCTCCGAACAACACCAACCGTCTAGGGCGCCAAGGCACCCAAGAGGAACAAGCTCTAGGGTGCCCAAACACCCAAGAGTAATAAGCTTCTCAAACTTCACTTCCACGTATCACCGTGGAGAACTCAAACTGATGCACCAAATGCAATGGCAAGGGCACACGGAGTGCCCAAGTCCTTCTCTCTCAAATCCCACCGGAGCAACTAATGCTAGGCAGGAAAATGAGAGGAAGAACAAGAAGGAGAACACCAAGAACTCCAAGATCTAGATCCAAGGGGTTCCCCTCACATAGAGGAGAAACTGATTGGTGGAAATGTGGATCTAGATCTCCTCTCTCTTTTCCCTCAAAAACTAGCAAGAATCCATGGAGGGATTGAGAGTTAGCAAGCTCAAAGAAGGTCAACAATGGTGGCAAAAACGAGCTCAAGAGATAAGGTTCATTGGGGAAGAAGACCCCCTTTTATAGGTGGGGAAAAATCCAACCGTTATGCTCACAGCCCGCACAAACCGCTCCAAGGAGCGGTACTACCGCTAGGGCGGAAGTACCCCTTTGAAAAACAACAGCGAGGAGGCAAAAGGCCAGAAGAACCGCCGGAGCGGTACTACCGCTCGTCCTCACGGTACTACTGCTCGACCTCACGGTACTACCGCAAATGGTAGCGGTACTACTGCTTGCGAGCGGTACTAAAAAAATACATCTGGGCCTACCACCGCAAGACTTGGGACGAGTTTTTGGTCCGGAGCGGTACTACCACTGTAGGAGCCGCGGTAGTACTGGTCTGGAGCGGTAGTAAAAAATTACATCCGCTCCAATTCGCGGTAGTACCGCTGCAGCCTTTTCAGAACACCAAAACTGCCACAACTTTTGCAAACGGACGCCGAATTCGATGAAACCAAGTTTGTTGGAAAGCTAGCGACAAGGGCTAACACAATCTTCAAAGAAATATCAATAAGAAGCAAATGAGAAAAAGTCCCATAAGAAAATGGCAAGAACCCTTCCTCAGAAAAGACCGGTAAAACCTCCAACACCGAAAGCATCATAGAAGATGCATGCGAACTCCGTATTCGATGAACTCAAGCTTGTCATCAAGATGACCATAAGCTCTAAGACTCACAAAGAGAACCAAACAAGAACCAAGAAAGATGATGCAAGTATGCAATGGTTTGAGCTCTCTACTAACGATACGATCAAGCTACCAACTTGAGAGCCCCCCTTGATAGTACGACAAACGATCCTATAACCCGGTCTCCAAACTACCACGATGAGACCGGTAAAATAGAAAACCTATCAAGGGCAAACCTTTGCCTTGCACATGGTCCACTTGAGCTAGATGATGACGATCTTGACTTCCTCAAGTTGGACCACCTTTCTTGATTGCGTTGGCTCGATGAAGACTAGATGATTGCTCCCCCATAGTCCACTATGGGTGAGCCACTCTTCGGCACATCTTCACAAGTCCATTGTCACCACAATGGACGGCAAGCTTCAAGCACTTGATCTCTTCGCGATGATCCACTTGAACTTGCACACGGCAATCTTGATGACGATCACCACTTGATGTCATCCTCTCCATGGGTTGAGTGATATCTTCCCCTTGACACAAGCCCATGAACACGTACCTAACCCCACGTAGAACTCTCACATAGACCATGGGTTAGTACACAAAGCACAATGGACAATGCTTACCAAACCATGGGATCACTTGATCCCTCTCGGTACATCTTCTACGCTTTGTGAGTTGATCAACTTGATTCACTCTTGACTTAGTCTTGATCAACCTTGAATCTTTCCAACTCTCTTCATTTGGATGATGTCTTGAAGGTAAACATGAATGATCACACAATCTTCTTCTTCAAGACATGCTTGCAATAAGCTCAACTCTCACATGACCAAGCTTTGGATAATTCCTTAATAGCACCTTGGTCAACCCATAAACTCCTTGAAACCAACACATGGACTCCAAGAAAAGCCTATGGAAAAAACCTTCAAATATAACTCAAGGCAATCATTAGTCCATAGAGATTATCATCAATTACCAAAACCAAACATGGGGGCACCGCATGTTCTTTCACCGTTACTGGCCTATTCCACTAATGGGCCAAATTCGGCCCATGGCAAGAGTCGGCCCATTACTGGCCTGTTACCCTAATGGGCCAAATTCGGCCCATGTCAAGAGTCGGCCCGTTTCTGGCATGTTAACCCGTTGCGCCGTTTCCAGCCTGTCCTATATTCTGGCCCATTAACGACCCGCTATGCCTGTGACAGAATTAAGCCTTTGTTGTCCTACGGCCTGTTAACGGCATGTTACCGTGCTGAGCCGATACCAATTATGCCCGATTATGGCCCATGTAGACCCATTTATCCGATGGCCCGAGGCCCACTGATTACATGCCCATTTATCGACGGCCCGTAGGAGACCCATGGATCCTACGGCCCGTATATGGCCCATGGTAGTTGCGGCCACTAGCAAACCAGGGAAAAAGAAGACTAGGAAATAAATAAGGCCGAAACTAACGCTAGGCTATTAAGGCGATTGCACAGATTACATCCACTCGGCATCAAAGATCGCCACCAGTGCAAATATAGGGAACACCCTACACTATAAAAAATGGCTTGTTGTTTTCTTCAGGCGGTGGCTGCACGTTAAGAATAAATATTGTATCGCACCAAAACAAATTACAACTATATAACAAAAGGAAGGTTGGCATAAAACTTAACAGTCTAGCAGAAAAATGCACCACCAGAAGTTCAGAAGCTCAGTTCATTTGACCTAACTGTTACGTTTTCATGTTGTATTGTCCGATGGAGCACCATAACCCTCGCCTTCATTTCCCCTAGGCTTCTGAACAACATAGCAAATGTCTGATAGTCTAGTTTCAAAACCATGCATATCTTGACGACATTGAGCAATGTTTCTCCTTGTTTCACAAAGGGTCTCTGTTAGGGAATGGACTTGTGTCTGGAGCGCAGATACAACATTGCTTTGAGCTTGCATATCTTGATCATGAGGCAGTTTGGACGATATTGCCTTAATAACCAGCCCAGTATTACGTAGGAACGTGCTTTTGGCACTGTTAGTGGACAGGTACTGACCCACTGCAGCAAGAGCTGACATTGCGGTTATAGTTGCCTCGCCACCTTCAGAAGGTGGCGGTTCCACCATTTTTTCCATAGCTCGCTGAAAAGTTGAGGTTTTACATTAGTAGTACTAGAACAGAAGATATTAAGGAGGCAGCAAAACCAAACAAAATAGCTTTGGTCTATATACAGAACTTATTCTGGTGAACCCATGTAAAATATTAGTTGTATTTTATTGCAAAGTACATAATAAAACTAGGTTCCAAACATATGACCATGTACCATCGCTAATGTATTGTCTATTTCTTCACATTGTATTGAGGGCTAAGGATAAAGAGACGAAGTTTATAATATGGTAAGCATAGTATGACGTCATTCATATCACAAAACAACTGAGAACAGACAAACAGGCAATTGTAACATTGTGTGGGCAAGTCCAGCACGGAACTAGATTACGGGTCAAGATCAAAGGAACATCACTCCTCTCTTTTAAACCTTGTAAGGTGCAATGATACGCTAAGAAAATTGTGTATAAAATTGAAAAGAGTAATAGACATTGGCTGCAAACCATGCAGTTCAAGGCACAAGTCAGAGTAAGTAGTAGTTAAAAGGCATGAGGATTAAGGACTTACAACAGCGGCTTTGACTGGTGTAGTCATGCCCTTCTTCTTGCTGGTGTGACAGTCCTTGAAGATTTCCACAGCATTTGGTTCATGTACTTTTTGGTCCTTGCGGGCTTTCCTCTGCATTTGGAACAAGACAATATAGATCTGATAATATGGTACAGCGAAAAGAGTGAAACAGCAGCTACTTACAAGAGCCTCGCAGTGTGCAATATAGCTACGAGATCCTGTTGTCTGTTGGAATTTCACTTTCGTACGGTTGGCCTTGTTCTTTGAACAGTTCACCTACAAGAAGATAGATTTGTGTGGCACATGCGTAAATAGGACTTCAACATGTGATCTAATGACATATATATATAATGTACCTGATACTTCGGATCGGACCAGTGTTTAACGAGGCCTCTCCAGTCTTCATCAGATATATTTTCCACTGGAGATGTTTGGGCAAGTTCACTGTTAGCCTTGCCTTCAAAGTGAGTTTTTCTCAAGTTATACCGATATTGTCGCAGAGCAGACTTGAAAACATGGGTGCAAGCTTGTCTGGTTGCATCATCTTGGCTATCCAACTTGAACCTCATCTGTTGAAAATTATGGGAGTCTCATTATCAGCAACCTAGAAAGTATTGGACAGAGCAAGACGATATTACTAGTTTCCATACATAACCATACTTACAGATAAATGGTCGAGGAAGATGTTGAACTGGGTTTCGTCTTTGTCATTCCTGTACTGAATCCATGTTGGGAGGATACGTACATGACACCTAACAGCAACCGCTACCTCTGATACTAACTTGGCTGACTCTGTAGCATCACGTGGCCTTTTTAAACCTGCCTCAAAATGGATATCCATTCTTCCTCCTCTAAATTTAGTTAACCTATCGAGCATTATCCCTGATGTTTGTTTCCTCTTGCGCCTAGGTTCTAGTCCAACAACAAACATAGGAAGTGTTAGTGTACATCAAACTGTGAGACTACATATAAAGAAGCATGCAACTGTAACTTGACTCCAACAACTACCTTCTTGTTGTTGAAGCTCACAAGGTTCATTTGATATTGCCAACTCGTCTTGTGTCAAGAGTGCTTGGGAAGTAGTGTCAGGTGGCATGGGAGCTTGGGAATGTGCTGCTAGCTCAGTTGACGCACGAGTACGTCGTGCAGCTGGTAGTACTGTGGTAGGTGTTGCAAGAACTAGGGTTGTCTCTGCTTGTTTGGTGGCAGCTATTTGTATCTATTTGTCTTTTTTTGCAACTCGTGTAGCATGGGATGCCATGTTTGTAGAATTTTCTGCTGGACTTTGACCTTCTATTGCACCATCAGTACAAGCAGAATTTGCAGGATTCATCCGCTTCTCATTCCCTGCCATTATGTGTTCTTTCCTCTTTCTTTGTGCCATGTTAAGTCAAGCCGACAAGAAAAAATGAATAACAATTTAGTTCTTCAGAACAAATTGATGCGTGATGCGGACGAACTGAACTTTGATCTTAGACAACCACATGATAGGAGGATGTAATATGTATGAAAAACAGGACGGAAGAGATAACCAGAACTATGATGTGTAAACTAAGAAGAAGACATTTCACCAAATTAGAAGCAATGCAATGGAAGGTAGACACCATATGAAGATGCTACAAATATCGCTCTGCCAAGTTAACAGTGTCTCATCATAAATGGCATTTAAACAAATGTGAAGCAGTATAAGAAATAAATCATATGCAAGATGCAAACAACATCACACTACCATGTTAGAGGTCTCTCGTCATTAGTGCCATTGCATATTCACAGCATTGCATATTCACATCTTATGATGTGTAAACTAAGGAGAAGGCATTTCAACAAATTAGAAGCAATGGAAGCTAGACACCATATGAAAGATGCAACGAATATGACTCTACCAAGTTAAAACTGTCTCTTCATAAGTGCCATTTCAACAAATTAGTAATACAAGCTAGAAAAGAATGTGAGATGTAACCTATATCACAGTCCGAAGTCAAATGTGTCTTATGATAAGTGATTGTTGCAGGTTACACAACAGTAGTAATTTGATGTAAGAACATGGTGTGATAGACATATATTGTATGTTCTAGAAACATGAACATGTGTATTATTCAAGTATAATGTGTAAAGTAAGCAGATGGAATTCAACAAAATTAGAAGCAATACAAGCTAGACATCACACATAACATGCAACCACATATAACAGTGCCAAATTAGAGGGAGCACCGGTGATGCTGCACTAGGCGAGATGTGCTCATCATAAACACAGCTTTGTTGAGTGTCTATGCATGTGTTGTCTAGGAAATCATCTTGGGGTGTGGAGGAGTAGAAACTGTAGAGGCCCTCCGTTCGGAAGGAGCACCTTTATCCGCTGCCTTGCTAACTTCCTTCCGCTTTATTGATTTTGAATTGTCAAGTAAAACCGACAAGAAAAAGCAATAAAATTCTCTCTTCAGAACTCATTCATGCATGATACTAACAATCACTACTTTGATGTAAGGCAAACACATGATACCAGGATGGAATATGTACGAAAAACAGGACGACATGGCATGTTCACAACTGTTTGTGTAAACTAAGCAGAAACCATTCCAGCAAATAAGAAGCAATGCAAGCTACACACCACATGAAAGATGCAACCAATATGACTCTGCCAAGTTAAAAGTGTCCCATCATAAATGGAATTTCAACAAATTAGAAGCAGCGCATGCTATAAATCATATGAAAGATGCAACTAATATCGCAATGCATATACTAAAGGTGTCTCGTCATGTTGATTGATGCGGGATACAAAAAAACAATAGTTTTATGTAAGGACATGCTTAATAGACAGATGTACTATGTACTAAATACAGGAAGGCATGTCACATTAACAGGTATAATGTATAAGCTAAGCAGACTAGCACATGCAGTTTAACCAGATTGGAAGAATTACAATCTAGACACCATATGCAACATGCAACCACATATCACGCTGCCAAGTTAGAGCAAGCACCTGCCATGCTAGTGTAGGGGAAATGCTGTAATCAACTACAGATCTACGCTCACTATCTTCATCTAGCATTTCTGTTTCTTGAGAATCATGTCGGGTGGCTGACGCTGCATTCTTTAAATGAGGAGTAGTCCCCTTACCTGCCTGCCTCGTCATAAGTGATTGATGAGGGATACACAAGAACATTAGTTTGATGTAAGAACATGGTTAATACACAGATGTACTAGTATGTACCAAAAACAGAAAGGCATGTCATATTCAAAGGTATAATGTGTAAGCTAAGCAGATGCAATTTAACCAAATTGGAAGCAATACAAGCTAGACATCCGGCTAGAGTGGTGAGCATTATCATCTAGGACCTGAGAGCCTGGTGGGAGGCTGGCTGCTTCGCCACCATCGCAGCTTTTTAGTTGGCTTCCAGGTGATGCCTATCTTTGTTGGGTTTGTCACTGGCTCGGCCAATGCCCTGACTAGTTATTTGTCTTCTGGTGCTCACGGGATGGTGGTTCATGTAAAAAATATATTTCCTTATCTTACCGACTTCGGCCTTTCGAATACAAGCTAGACACCACATGGAACATGCAACCACATATGATATCGCGAAGTTAAAGCAAGCACCTGGGATGGTGGTTCATTGCGAGCGAGGTCATCAACTCCAGAGCTACGTTCCCCGTCTCCATCTGCTGACACAACACCCTTTAAAGCGTTGAAACGTGTCTTGCCTAGCCGCACGCCAAACTGGAGCGACTTCTCTCTTTTCTTTTTGGCTTCTCTCATGGCAGCAGAGTCTGAAATACCCTTGCATAAAAACACAACAGTGAGAGTAAGGGTGAAGTGTGTGCGGAACTAGTGCACTGTAAAAGTAGCAGATAGCAGGTGGCTGAAAAATAAATGACAGGAGACATATGATAGCTCTACAACATTGCATGGCAAACAAAATTAGATTCTACTATGTGTGATTTTGTAATATATGAGCACAGGAAATGCAGGTAATCCTCCAGCACACCACCACATGTGGTCATATCTAAGATAACAGTCGACTGAAAATAAATAGGTCAGTCGATTTTTTTAAGGAACGGGCAGATGGCCTTCGTCTACCTCCCGCCAGTCACTGTTGACGATCTTTCCTGAACCGCCAGCGACCACCGGCCCAGACCCCTGCCTCCGCCGCCCCGCCCTCCCATTGACCTCACACCACTGCCGTGCTTAGCAGCGCCCCCAGGCCATCTCTTTAATCCCGGCCGACCTCCAGATCAGGCGCCAGTAGCTCTAGGCCGCACACGCCCCTAAGATAAACACCAAGGAGCTGCTTCCCCGGTGTAATAGGCGTACTAGCGCCTGTTACGCCGGGAATGCTTCCGTTAATTGGGAGTCAAGTGGCCAGAAATTGAAATTCAGGGGGGCGACGGACCTCTAGCTAAGGTGAAATAGTATATGAGGAGAAACCTTGTGCATTGTGAGTTACTAGGAACATCTAGTATCAAGAAGAAGCGGTCAACTAGTGTCTTCTATGGGATGAATACCGTGCAAGTAGAGACATAATATTAGCATGAATAAGGGAAGAGGAGTACCTTTTTCGGTTAACGGTGTGGTCACCTCCACAAGTCGCGCCGATTTTCTTCTTTTTACCGGGGAAACCGATGTTCTGGAGGGTGCAGGCTTGGACGAACCCATGGCCAAATTGTTGACTGTGTTGCCGTGGCCGTATGTCGGCGGAGGGGAAGCAGATCCGAGGCGGTGAAGGACGGCGTAGCAGGAACAGCTCCGGTGCGGTGGAGGGTGGCGAAGTTGGAGCGGCAGCGGTGAGGCGCAGGACGGCGTGGTTGAACTGGCTCGGGTATGGATGACTCGGCCTCGTCTTCAACTACTAGCCGTGGAGGGCGTTGCGGTTGAGGTTGCGGTGGACGACGACGTCGGGGTACCGGCTCCAGCATGATGGAGGAGGGCGGCAGTTGATGGGTGGGATGGGGTGGCAGACGGAGGACGCCGGGGTTTCTCGGCTGGTGGAGAGGTAGTTTTGGCGCCCACAGAGTACGAATGGGGAATCAGGCGGGTGGGGGGAACCATGTTTCGGTCTGGGACGCACTTGTTTTTGGCTTTTTTGAACAGAAATGGGATGCGCTTGTTTGAAATTTGGGGAAAGTGCAAACTTTGCCCCCCTCTTAAATTTCGGACCTACTGCGGGTTGGGGTAGTATGGTAATCCAGGTGTCCCAAATAGTGGGCAGGAGCAATTTCGGCCGCGCGCATGTGTGCTTAGGCGGCCATTGTGTATGAATGTTTTTCGGATGCGGTTGCGTGGCGTCTAAATGAAGCTACAAACCTACCCCGGTTTAGACCTTTGGACGTCGGGCCGGTAGGTTTCACGGGTCGGAGTTATTAGAAAAGTAATTTCCTTGTACTACCAAACATTGGTCTCACACGGTTTCGGGCGAGTAGAGGCTCTTTTGGCGCTTCATTCGAAATTTTGAAACACAAGCATTCACGTTTAGAGTACTCTTGAACTATGAGGATTGACCTAAATATACAATGTTATATTTGACCTTGTATGTTTGAAAACCTCATTAAATTATCCACTTCTTTTTGAAATTTTGACACTTGAAAATCCTATAACTATGATTATTTTGGAATGGAGGAGCTAAATTTGAATCTATTTTGTACATGACTACATATGCTATTATGTACAAAATCAGAGCAAAGATTGATGCCCCCATAATTTAGGTATGGTTTACAAATGCCATGATATCAAATTCAAATAATTGAATGGACTTCATGTTGAATTCGATTTTTTTAAACCACCTTAAGTTGAATTCAAATGTATGCTAGTTCATAGGTAGTAGCTATTTATAATGTCCATTGTGTAACTTTCGTATGTATAATGTGCTTTACACACACAACATGAACTATACTCACGTTTATATTCGATTGCTAAAGCGATGCATTGTCTAGAGTTCAAAATACTAACTATGTGGATCAATTGTGTCGAATAATAACATAGACATGCTCAAATTCGATAGAATCTAGATGTCTGATGGATCAATGACCGCTCCTTACGCGAATTGCAAATATCATGATCCCATCCTAATATTTGGATACAATTTATATCTTTAATCAATGTGTAGAGCAGTCTTTTACGTGTAGTTTCACTCTCCATTGGTGGTCTCTCACACATGCTCACACACTCTCTCCCGAGGTGTCTTTCTTGCGCACATGCTCTAGATATAACCCTCCCTCCCTCTCGTAACCATTTACAACTGTTTTCACTAACCTTTATCACAAGCACTCTTCCTCTCGCAAACATACACACGCGCAATCCTCATCGACCCTTTCTATATACATGGACCTGCCTACGTGTCTCATGTACGCACATTATCTTTACGCCTATCTCTCACGCATTGTCTCACACCTCTCTTCCTAATCGATGAGTATGATTCTAGCAGAGCATTTTGTAGGATGCCCCTTAAAGTTAGGTTGGATGACCCAGGGTTACAAATCCTAGCCGGCTTTGTCAGTGGACACAGAGTCCTTCACAATTTTGCTATCTTTGTCTTGTACGACTAGTCATCCATGGGTCTTCCTAAATGCATCACGGGCCGACCAATTTGGCGCAGGACGGAACAGAACGAAGGGCCTCACCTCGACCCACCGGACCTCACGCGGTGACACACCCTCTGCCCCCACGTCTCATTATCTTCTCACACCCACACATACCAACACAAACACCACACACACACAGAAAATTTTCCTGGTGCCTCTATTCCCTCCCCCCTTGCATATACACACTCAAGGGAATGGAATCTCTTGTTGTGACGTCATATTCATCTCTCTCTCTAGACCACTCTTATTTCTCGTGCTATCTCTCCCACGCCCCCCCCCCCGGTCGGCCCCTCTATCCATGCCTCTCTCGAATACTTAATACACACATACCTCTCTAGGCCCCGCCAAATGCATCAACTACACATTGACACATGTTACATCACGTACCCCATTGATCTAAAAAGCCCTCTCTTCACGTTTATTTTGCATACAACATTCCTTTTGAATAAAGTGTGGCCAAAAAATTATTTTAGAGTTTCTACATATATACAACATTACAAAGTTATATGGAGGAGTACGAACGCTAATTTGCATTGCATGGTGCCCACAATGATATTTATTCCGCACTGTGAATTTGTATATTTTTATACTATATACAAAGTTAGTCATAATAAAGAGAAACGAAGAGCATCTCTCTCCATCGCATACCCCCGTACGCCCCTTTCACGTATGCACACAAAACTATCTCTAGGTCCTCTAAAAGTAAGCCCCCAGAAAATTCATGCATGTTTCATCTTTCTCTCATGATATATGCAATGACGATCATTGTATTAGAAGCGAAAGCACGATACGTACATTGGACTTCAGAATCCACTCATTACGGTCACCATTTGCATTTAGTGGTTATTATGCAGTCACGGGCTCACCGTACAACTCTGTATTTGCTCATGACATGACTAGTTGACCAGTTAAACGCTCCACGTGGCACCTCTAGTGTTGCATCACATTATCTCACTACCATCGTGCCCACCTGTCGACTTGTATCTACTCTACATCTACACTCTTATAAAATAGATAAAATACACTCTTATAAAAAACAGAGTTGGTGATGATGGTGTGCCTGCCATCCTGCAATATATGCCGTCCGATTTATATCTGACGGATAGGAAAGAAACTATGGAAATTTTGCAAAAAGGTACCCACACACCTCTCCACATTTGCAAATAAGGCCTTCCCTCGTTCATCCTTTTCTCTCACAAGATAAACAAGTCATACAAATGCATCTTGATGTTACATGCAACGCACGGGCATCTTGCTAGTAAGAATGAAAACAAACGACAAAAAAATATTTGGACGGTGGTTCGAAGTCATGACCGCGGGCACAGCGGATAAGGTGGCCTTGTATTGATATGCTGAGCCGTCTGTTTTAACACACAGGAGCTGGTGTGGTGATTATACACACACGCACGCATGCACACGAACTGCATCCACGCAACACTCACACAAACACATGCACCCACGCACGCACGCAACACTCACACGTACAAACGCAGCCATGCACGCACGCAACACTCACACGCACACACGCACGCATGCATGCACACATCAGTACACCACACGACCAACACACACTCTCATGCTCAAGTGCTCAACCTACACGTGCATGCGCACACATCAGGCCCTGACAGACACATACACAACCAGGTGATTCCCGCGCACGGGTTGGAGCCTTGTCGCGCCTGCGTAAATTTGTGTTTATCTGACCTTTTGCCTATGCGAACTGATAGGTGGGACCCACAACGAACGTGGTCAATTTAACTAGTCAACATGGCGCCACGCAGACTATTTAGCCGGTCAACAGAGTGCAATCCGATGCTGAGTTGTGAGCAAGTGACCGTAATCACCGCAAAACGTATATAGTGACCGTAATCACCGCAAAACGTATATAGTAACCGTAATCAGCTTATTCTAAAGTTCGGTGACCGTATTACGCTTTTCTCTCTGTAGGCCCTCCAAAACTACATCTCTACATGTTCTCGCATGTTACATCTAACAACAATGCAATACATAACTACTACTACACTCTAACACAATACATCATATGTGTTTTTAGTTTTACTAGATATCCTATTGTTACTTATAATTATTCAGTTTGCATAAACTAATATTGCCTTTGAAATGTATGGCCAGTATCATCTACCGCGCGGGAAAAATCCCGCCCTTTCCTGTTTAACCGGGTTTGTATCGATGGATCGTGCGAAACAGCAAAACTATAGTACTATACAATACAAGTGACAGTTCACTGGGCCGTCGTGTCGTCTACTCCTCCGCCGTAAGAGTGGAGTGCTCGCTTTCATAAATATTCTAGTCCCTTTCGCCGACATGTGGGACATCAAGCTACCGGGTCCACGTGCCATACCGAAATACAGTGCAGAGCAGCCGGGGTGAAGCACCCCAGTCATGGCGCCGGCGTAGTAATGAGCAATGAGGCGTCAAACCACAAAGCTGCACCTTTCCCGCAGTTAAGTTGGAGGGACGAAGCAACCATCATTTCACTCGTTGTTGAATCCGCTTCTCCCTCATCTTCTTCAACTTAACCACGTGTTGCTTCTGCCGTTGTTCTGCCTCATGTGGGACACGGATCGGCTTGGTAAAGCACTGACACGTGGGACCGCATGTTAGCAAACCGCCAGGACAACGTCCTCTGAAAATAAGAAGCCTAATCCTAGACTTACAAAGGGCTACGTAGCTGCTACGTATACTTTCCATCTAATCTATATATGCCCCCCTGATTTTCAGGTGGGGTGGGCCTAATCCTCTCCTTTAATCCAACCAAATAGTCCCACATCACATCAGTTCGTAACTTTACGTAAACCATTACGTGGATGTAGCATTGCTCAAATAAGAAACCTCCCCCGCCATCCGCGCGGCAAAATCACCTCCTTTTTACTAATCTTGATTCTATAATTTTTTAGATCAATATAATTGAGATTTGTATAGATAGCACATAGGAGCAAAACCAAGTGGTACGGTTAAGGCATCCACAATGTGTAGCCAAATGTGAAAATAGCTTTTGGCATCGTGGGAACCATTGTGGATGGTGTTGCCAAAGCCGAAAAGATGGAACCGAAGCTCCCTGATTGATTGATTGAAGGAATAGAAAAATGCAACGTCTCTCCTCTTTCTCCCATGCTTGGACGCATGTAGTACAGTATAGAGCACAGAGTCTACTCCCCTGTCCCTTCTATCACAAATCACAAAGCAGTGAGGCGTCAAATCACAAAAGCACGGACGAAGCAACCATCATTTCACTCTTCGCTGACTCCGCTTCTCCATTGTCTTCTTCGAGAAGCCATCTCACCGCATTAGTTATAGTAGTACTAGTAAAGGACTTCCTGGATGCAAATAAGGCGGTTGTCTCGGCTTGCAGGCGACACTTGTGAACGACTTACCGTGGTCTCCCTTAATGGTGTTCTCCGTCGAACGCACTTCGCCAAACCACCAAAAAAAATTATCGTCGACGTCACCGCAATGGGGAAGGAAGTCAAATATAGTTACTACCTCCATTTTTTTGTACACAAGGCCAGTATATCAAAATTACAATTTGCAAAGGGCCACTAACACTAATCAGGGCAAAATTGATGGGGTCAGCAACCAAGGACATTAATATCCCCTGCATGCATGCGGAAGTGAGAAGGTTGGTTTGCATGGCGCTGCATTAATCAAGCGATGAGGAGTGAGTTGGTTAGCTCTTTGGTCTTTGGAGAAAAAAATACGCATTAATTGACACGTGAAACGAGGATTTGTATCGATTAAATCTGGCGAAGGAAAACCCAGCCTTTCTTTTTTAACACTAGTACTCCTAGTACGTACGTACTTATCCTGTTTGGGTCTAGGCCTTGCATTGGCAAACTTCGCCACACATTTTTTCCAAGCTTGCCTAAAGTTTTCAAAATGAGAAGGAGGTACACTTGTGCACGGCTATCGCGGTCGCACCGCACCCTCACACGGTCGCTCCTGCACGCCGCGGTCGCACCGCACCCTCACACGGTCGCTCATGCACGCCGCAAACCCTACCAAGGGAACGCACCCTCACTGACACGTGTTGTCACATGTGAACACACCAAACTCAGCCATCCTATCGCTGACACATAATTTTCATTCATAGAGTATGTTTATCCAACCGCATGTTGGGAAGTATCCGTACGGCCCGTGCGATGGTCTGTTGGGGAAGAAGAAGAGGTGAGGAAGAAGGAAAGAAGGGTTAGGAGACGTAGTATATTCATCCAACCGACTGAAATGGTAGACTGACCCAAGTCAGGCGACTTGCATAACAAATATATGTTTTTACACAACAAAAGATCCATAAAAACAACAACATAAAGAAAAACTATCACTGCTCGCGGAAAGAGACGACCTCGTCGTCTTTGGCTGCCGGCGCGAACCAGCCGACGTGTGTCTCCGCACCGTGGTTGTCCTCGGCCTCCAGCTACTCATTCCAGCGGAGCGTGCGGGCGCTCTGCATGGACGAGAGCACAGCCCGGTTCAAGTCGAGGATGTCCGGTTCCGCCTGCAGGAGGGCCTCGATGGCAGCGGCATCCGCGCGCTCCGCGTCGAGTCGAGCCTCCGCCGCCCGGTTCAAGTCCAGGACGTCCGGTTCCGCCTGCAGGAGGGCGTCGATGAGAGCGGCATCCGCGTGCTCTGCGTCGAGTCGAGCCTCTGCCGCCCGGTTCAAGTCCAGGACGTCCGGTTCCGCCTGCAGGAGGGCCTCGATGGCAGCGGCATCCGCGCGCTCCACCTCAAGTTGAGCCTCCGCCGCCCGGTTCACATCCACGACATCCGGTTCCACCTGCAGGAGAGCCTCGATGGCAGCGGCGTGCGCACGCTCCGCGTCGAGTTGAGCCTCTGCCTCCCGGTCCTCCTTTAGTATCGCCATGTTGAACCGCTAGTCCGCCTGCACCATGGGGGACTCGAACGCTGGCACGAAGTCGACGTCCATTGTCTCATACCCATCGGGGGCCTTCTGCGCCGCGACCTCCGCCATGAACATTGAATCGGCTTCCTCCTCCTCATAGCTTGGCTCCAGAGAACTCGGGGATTGGCCCGCCGCAAAGCTTGGGAACAGAGGTCTGTGGCGCCGACCGCCGCCGCGATTTCTACGCCGCGCTCCAGCGTCAACATCTTGTAGTAAGTGATCTTGCGGCGCACCATGGCTTTCCGGCGAACTAGGGGACGCTTGATGCGGGCTAGGGGATCAAAAGGTGGGGGAATGGGCTAGAGATTTGATGTGGTTTTAGGGCAGTGGCTGGCGTAGGCCGAGCAGCTAAGGTTCTGGTGTGAATAGTGGTTCCGGTGACAACCGGTCAATCGGTTTTGACTGTACATCGCTCTTGTCGCGTTCGCGTTGCAACCCAGCACGCTGGACCCTCCACATCGCTCACCGAATGGAACGCGCTTCGTCTTGCGTTTTCGCTCGCTTGTGGGACCGCAGTTGAGAGCAAACCGACGTCCCTCCCCCTCCCCCGCCCGCGTCATTTATTATACCACCACTCCCTCCGTTTTATGTGGAGTAAATAAAAATAGAGGGACTATACTACGGATGAGGATCCCCTGACGTGGCCGAACCCATTGAGTAACTGACATGCGGGGCCTAGCAAGCATGGGGTCCGCCAGTAAGTGACCGAAAGGGAGGGTAAGGCAGGGATACCTACGTCAGAGGATCCACTTCCACTATACTACTTTGACCAAATGTTAGAGTAATAATATATGACATGCAACTTACACAAATGTTAGAGTAATAATATATGACATGCAACTTACACAAAGCATACAGGGTCTAATGCATTTTTCGAGGCTAACTTTGACCAAATGTTAGAGTAATAATATATGACATGCAACTTACACAAAGCATACGGCCAAATTCGTATGTGAAAGGAGTTTCCAATGATATATTTTTCACATTATACATCTCATGTACTATTAATCTTGTCAATAGTCAAATTGGAAACCATCTCGAGTTCAAATCTAGGAGTACGTACGAATCTAACAATATTGATTGGGCGTTGTTGAATGTTGATACCTTTTTTTATCAAAGTAGATATACTTTGACTACACATAAAACTTATATGTAAACTAGAAAGGATAGGAGGGAGTATATTGTATGTTCAAAAACGAAACAAACATTGAATACCCTTTATATATGATTTGCGGATGCTATGATCACCGGTTCAAAATTTTGAATCCACCTTAGGTATCACGTGCCCCCACTCATTCCCTCTCAATTTCATCTCGGGGTCCGGAGATCTATTGAAAGAGGACTAGGGTGGGTACATGCGAATGATACTCGGCGGAATGTTCAAATGAGGTATGCGGGAGGATGGACTCGACTGGAGGGCGACATGATCGATGGAGAAGAGGGTTGGAGAGGAATGAGAAATAAGCAAACGCCACATGATTATACTTGAACGGCTCAAATAAACAATAAGTTGTCTCGCTTGGCCTACATAGTGAAAGGCCTAATGCGCAACACGGAGCACTGACGCTCGAATATGGCCGGAAAATAGGGAAACAGACATGTGGGGCACACCCATCGGGACGACGTAGCGCAGACTAGTCCAATGGAGGATCTGGCCCACGACCTCCTCACCACCGATAATCGTTCATGTGGGTCGTTGGGGCCAACAACGGGGCGCAGCTCCAGCACCGCCTCTGGACACGGCGACCGCGGTGAGCGACACGCTCATATCGTCGCTAGACACGGTCGATTTCAGTTTGCCGAGGGTGGCGTTAGTGTTGTGGCACGACCAACGGTATGTTTGCTTTGTGCCCAAGGTTGCCCCATCAAAGCATTGGGTAGCCAAAATTTTGGTTGAGGTATTGGTTGCCCATAATTTGGCTAACATTGGCAAGAAAAATGAACTTGAGTTGGCTAGAGTTCATTGGCATGCCAAAGAAATGGCAACCATCCAAACAAAGACCAATCTTTGGGTCATGACCAAAATTTTGGTTGAGGTATTGGTTGCCCATGATTTGGCCGACATTGGCAAGAAAAATGAACTAGAGTTGGCTAGAGTTCATTGGCATGCCAAAAAATGGCAACCATCCAAACAAAGACCAATCTTTTGGTCATGACCAAAATTTTGGCAAGGTGCACTTTGGCCACAATCCAAACACACCCCAACACTCGGCTCGTCGAGGATGCACGGGGCGCCGCGACGCGTCCGCGGAGTGGTGTAGCGTGGCCAACTACATCCTCTGGACCTGAGACCATGCCGGGTCGTCTTGCTTTTCTAATGACATGCGGGGATCACATGTGAGCAAAGGGCATCTCCAACGTTTCCACGACCGCAGCTGACTACCCTGGCACACCAAAACCCTCGTCCCTCGCATCGTCGCGCGATGCGTTCCCAGCCGGTGCCAGCTACCCGCATTCATGTCGTCCATTCGTATGTCATCATTAAGAGGCTCGGTGCCCGCGGAACCAACTCCGGTGACTTAATGATGCACCCAGACGCTTGGCCTCACCGGAATGCGCTACTTAAAGCGGCAACGCCCAGCTAACCTCCACACCATAGCGCATCGTCCTCCTACCTGGAACCACATCCGCCATGACCGCAAGCGCGAACGCTCTGCGGGAGAGCTTGTCTTCGGGGATGGAGCTCGAGGTCGCCGCCCTCGCTCAAGTTGCCGCACAAGCGGTGGCCACGCTGGCGGCCGAAGACGGGAGCACCGTCAGCCACGCGTCCTACTTGCCGCCGTCCAACGTCCGGCACCGCCGAGGTAGGGGACTCCTCCGAGGATGAGTAGGGCATGGGAGGCGGCAGGGCATGGTGTGCCAACTGGCCAGTCCATCTCCCGTGTTCTACTTTTCCTCGTCGGAGACCGCACCTTCACTTCACGGGTCTTGAACCCCGCCCCCGTACATGGAGATCACAGATGGAGGACGTCGGTCGCCGCCGTAGAATAGGTTTAGGGTCGGGTTTCTTTTATTTTTTTGTCCTATAAAAGTTCGAAATGTAATGAAAATATGCCGTGTTTGCATTAATCTCGGCCGGTGTATATGAACTTTCACAATAATATACATATTGTAGGAGTACTAGCAAGATGCCCGTGCATTGCACGGAAGATCAAGATCTTGTGGGAGAAAAGGATGAACGAGGGAAAGCCTTATCTGCAAATGTGGAGAGGAGTGCGGGTAAATTGTCATAGTTTCCTTCCTATCCGTTAGATATAGATCGGACGACCTATATTGCAGGATCGGACACATCTTTCTACATCTACGGGAACCTACGAAAGGGTTAACGTAAATTGCCTCTCTCTCTCTCTCCTCCCCTGATTTTCATGGTGGTGGGCCCCTCCCTCCCCCCAATCTACAATCAACAGCTCACATGTTTCACATTACATTAATTATGTAACCGGGATTACGTAGGTGTAGCATTACTCGTCCTAAAAAAACCCAACTAAGCCAACCTCTCAGCATATCGCGCGGGAAAAGACCCGGCCGCGCCGTTTTAGTCGGGATTACCGGATTACTAGTAGTAGTATCGATGGATCGCCTGAAGCAACATATTTTTTTTGAGGGGGCGAAGCACCTAGTTTAAAAGGAAAAAATGCGGTACACTCACAGCACTCCTGTCACGGTCGCATTGCACCCCACACACGTTCGGTCTTGCACATAGCTCACACAAACGGAACGCGCTTCGGCTTGCCTCTTCACTGACACGTGGGACTGCACTTGGAGAAACCGACCATGCGCCAAACTCCCCCCCCCCCCCCCCCCAAAATCCTCCCACCCCACCCCACACCCAAAAATTCCCCCCAAATCCGATTCAACCGCCCTTCGGCCAACTAGCCAATAATATTCCCCAAACCCCCCCTCCCCCCTGTCCCCCTCCACTCCATTCGCTCCGCCAAAGCTGCCCTCCCTGCCGCGCCGATACGTCGGCGCCGCGGTTCGGCGATCCTCTCGCTCCCACAGTACGCTCTCGTAGACTGTCGTCCTCTAGCCGTGCCGCCACCTCTGGCTACGTTCTTGTGGAGGCGCACGGCGGTCAGCACCACCACCGCTGGTGACGTTCATGTGGAGACGCATGGCAGTCGGCTTCTCCCACGGTACGCGCATTCTAGACTGAGGCCCCGTTCATGTCGGTGTAGCGCTGAATGTTAGCTGATAGACGCTGTTAATCTCACTGTTTGTCGAAGTAGTTTACTGTCAATATGCTCTGCTTAAGAAGCTTCCTTGCCCTGTTCTGCACTCAATCTGCTTAGCTGAGATGGCATGCCAAGGCCGATTAGTTGCTAAACTATCCTGCCATATATTTATTGTGACGTAGATTGCCATGGTCTAGTAGCCAATCTGTTAGCTGAAATAGCTCTACACCGTTTTATACTCGATCTTTGTTGCTGCAATGGCCTTTGATAGTTCGATGGCTGTGTGCTCGGCCTCATTGACTGCTGAAACAGCCTGCCATAATTTGGCACTCAAATCTGTTTGTTGGATTAGCTTTACATATATTTCGTTACTTAGATCTGCTCGTCCAAATATCTTACCATAGCTTTAGACATCGACCTAGGTATTTTTTTGGACTTCATAAAAAAGCATATATGTTTTTCCTGTAATATCTAGTAGAAGAACTAATTTGTATGTCTAACAGATGGATAGGACTTGGATAACTTCTGCTCAAAGATTCTCCGCTGCATATGTCGAGGGGGTTGAAAACTTCATGAACTTTATCAGAGCTGAGTACTGTGGTCCAAAATCAGATGTGCTCTGCCCATGTAGCAGTTGTATGAATTCAGTTACAAGACCCCAGTCAACTGTGCAAAATCATCTACACTTGTATGGGATGTCGGTCACATATACTAGGTGGGTTCATCATGGTGAAGCTGTGAACGTCAATGTTATTGACTACGTGGAAGCAGCAGATCACCATCTTGATCTTCATGATGCTCAGGTGGAAGAGGAGGAGGAGGAGGAGGAGGTGGTGGTGGAGCCAGTGAGTTTGACCAACATTGAAACAATGCTACGAAATGCTCGTGCATTCCGTGAACTTTCACCTGCAGAAGAAAAACGGTGGGCCCGCATGTTGAAACAATGCAACGTTGCTGTCACCCCAGGAAATAAGCTATCAGTATTCTCAGCTATGGTCACCTTTCTTCAGGTGAAGACATCTAAGCGGATGACCAACAAATCATTCGATGCGATGTTGGCTGCTTTCCGTGAATCTTCACCAGATGCGTCTGAGCTGCCACACACCTACAGTAAAATGAAGAATTTCCTTCGTGCAGTTGGAATTGGATATGATATGATCCATGTTTGTAAGAATAATTGTGTTCTGTTCCGGAAGGATTATGCCAACTTAAGTGAATGCCCGAAATGCAAATCATCAAGATGGAAAGATGGCGATGCTGTGAAGAGGATTCCTCATAATGTTCTGAGACATTTCCAATTACACCAAGATTGCAGAGGTTGTTTCATGATGCTGAAACAAGAGAGGATGTACTGTGGCATTCTAGGAACCAGGAGTACAGAGATCAGAATGTAATGAGCCATCCATCTCATGGTAGTGAGTGGAAAAGCTTCAATGATAAACATAAAGAGTTTGCTGCTGACCCGAGAAACATTAGACTTGGCTTAGCTTCAGATGGATTTAACCCATTTGGCCACCAGAGCGCCACATATAGCATGTGGCCAGTGCTTGTTATCCCTTACAGCATGCCTCCAAATGTCTGCACCAAAGAATCAAACTACATGATGGCCTTGCTCATCCCAGGTCCAAAAAGTCCTGGAAAGGATTTTGATTTGTTCATGGAGCCTCTTGTGGAGGAACTTCAACATCTATGGAAGGGTGTTCTCACTCGAGACCTATATAGCAGCCCACCAGCTGATTTCTTTCTGCGCACTGTTATAATTTGGTGCATCCATGATTATCCGGCTTTGGGCACTATGTCAGGGCGAACGACACATGGTTACAATGCATCTGTTCGCTGTGACAGGAATCCGCTTTCATATGCAATACTTAGCAAGATCTGTTACATTGGACACCGCCGTTTCCTTGCCAAGGACAAGCTACATCCTAGAAAATACCGAAGACATGTGTTTAATGCAAAGCATGAAAACCGTGATGCGCCAAAGAGGCTCACCGCTGATGAGTTGCAAGTGGAATTAGAGAAGGTCAGGCATATTACACCAGGAAACCATCCTGGTAATGGTAGCAGGAAAAGGAAGCGTGGCAGGGTAGAAGAGAGATTATTGTTTACCCGCAGGTCCACTTTGTGGGACTTGGAGTATTGGAAAAATTTGGATCTAAGGCATAATCTTGATGTGATGCACATCGAGAAAAATATATGTGATAGCATTATCGGCACACTTCTTAATATTGAAGGCAAGACGAAAGATACCTTAAAATCTAGGATTGATTTGACACACCTGGGTATCAGAAAGGATTTGCAGGTGCAAGATGAAGGTAAACCACGGGATATGGCACCAGCTGTGTACGTCTTGGACAAGGTAAAAATAAAAGAATTTTGCGAGGTCCTGTCACGTGTGAGATTCCCACATGGATTTGCTTCCAACCCTGAAAGGAGAGTCAGTGCAGATGGAAACAAGGTACAAGGGTTGAAAACTCATGACTGCCACATCCTACTTCAAAGGGTTTTACCTGTTGTCCTTAGAGGATTGGGCCGCCCTGACTTATACAGAGCAGTTGCAGAGTTGGGACAATTCTTCAGGGAACTCTACAGTAGGAATATCAGGATAAATGCTTTGGAGCGTCTTAGAGACAAGATAGCAACTATCCTATGCGACCTTGAGAAGATATATCCTCCAACCTTCTTTGATGTGATGGTGCATTTGGCTGTTCATCTACCTGATGAGGCACTACTTAGAGGTCCAGTACAGTATGGCTGGATGTACCCTATTGAAAGGCGGCTAGGCACTTTCAAGGGCTATGTTAGGAACAGAGCTAGACCCGAGGGTTCCATTGCAGAGGCCTACATTGCTACAGAAGCGTTGACATTCCGCTCAAAATACATTGAAATAGTTGATCAGCTTAGCAAAGAGGTGGGTGAAGACAATCCTAGGCTCAATGTTTTCGATTATTCTGTTCGAGTTACAGGGAAGAGTCGACAAGAGGACAAACCTAAAGATTTGGACAAAATGGTTTGGTATGTGTTGAATAACTGTCCTGAGATACTACCTTATATCAAGTAAGTGCAGTATTGCAGCTTATACATCGTAATCTACTAAACTTGCAGCACATTCTTATATATTTAGATGTTTGACGTGATCACTATGTTGTGCAGCATCTACAAAGAGGAGTTACTGCCGCAAAATCCAAGAAACATTGACAAACTGGTTATGGCAGGATTTGCGAAATGGTTCAAGAACCATGTAAGCTTTTGAAGTGCACTGTCAGTTTTTTTAATATATTGAGTACATAAGATGATCAGCTTTTCTATTTTCTAACCATAGGTTAAGAAGATGCGGGAGGATGGCCAGGCAGTTGATGATGCCCTTTACTCACTAGCAATGGGTCCTGATACTCGGGTAAGACATTATGAATCTTGCGTTGTTGGAGATGTGTGCTACAACACCCTTGCACGAGACAAAGGCAGGAAGACACAAAACAGTGCCATCATGAGCACGAATACGTATGACAAAGAGAGAACTGAAATGTATGCTAACATAACAGACATTATTCAGTTGCAGTATATCTCCAGTTTCGAGGATCATCGGTGTGTGGTTCTGTTGTGTTGTCGTTGGTATAACCTGTTTTCCAGGATCGTAAAACCCAGAGCTAATGATTATTTCAAATCCATCAATGTCAAGGTGGCGTACCAGACCAACGAGCCTTTTATTTTGGCAAATCAAGCAAGACAGATATTTTTCTTGGAAGACACATTTGCACGTAGCGATGACTGGAGAGTATTGCAAAGGTTTGAGCAGAGGAATTCGTTTAATGAAGTTGCAGAACAAGATGATGCTTACACTGCTCCTGATGTACAAGATAACACAGATGTTCCTAATATTTTTGAGAACCATCACATCAATGACGCCGGCGAAAAGATTATATGTCGTGCTATGGACATACAAGAGTTGATCAAGAAGAAGCCAACGTTCGAGGACGTTGAGGACGAAGAAGAAGATGACACCATGGGGAATTATGATTCAGACTGATACACATGGTGAAGATGTTGACGCTGCTGCTGCGGATGATGATTACATTGCTTTTGTCGTATTTGCCTGTCACAAGACGTTTTTTTATCTACTATGTGAAATTGTGTTTGCTATGACAACTGAAACCTGATGAACATGTTGTTTAGTATTTTGTTGTGAGAACATCACTTGTTATGTATGCTGATTTGTGTTTGGTGATTTTATGACAACTAAAACATGATGACATTGTTGTTTAGTTGTACTCATATTTGGTTGTGAAACTTGAATTTGATAACATAGTTTGCTGTTGGACTGCAATTTGCTCGACGTCTTCGAATGAGAACAAAGCTGACCCGACAGGGCCTTTGCTATTTATTTATTTATATGAGCAAAAGGAGATACCCCCTGATTTCCGTTAATAGAAATCATTAGATGTTCACAACACTACGCCCAGCCTGCTACACATGTTTCATTCATTACTAGTTTCAGCAAAGTGCTCATGTCGTAGCCACTGGATACATCACGAGTGCTACATACACAACAAATAAAGAGACAATCATCCTACAGAGCACATCGATTTTGCCCATTATATTCACAAGCTCTTTCATCTCCTCATTGCTTTCAAGGCCATTCAGCAGCTGTTGCTTGGCCATGATCATAGGAACTGCATCTTTAAGCTTCTGCTCTGCATCTTCCTCTTCTGTCGTTCCTTCAGTTACTTGTTCAACACCCCAACCTGCTGGTATTGGGATTCCTCAGCTAACCAAATAATCAGCGTAGTTGCATTCCCCCACATCAGCAACTTCATAGAAATACAAATCACATGAATCTTCCCTTTTCTGCACGAATCAAATTGGTAGATCATCAACCAAACTATTTAAAAAATCAGCAACTGAAAGCAACAGAACAACACTTAAACATATTATTACCCCATGATTCGGGCATTTGTAGAAGACTCGGCCAGGGTTGTGGATTGTGGTTGAGACACGACGGATGACTCTGGTGATTTGCAGCAGTGGCACCACACCAAGGGCAGTGGGTTGCGATGAGCAATCGGCTGCAGTGCGTGTGCCGGCGAGGGTGTGATGAGACCCACAGGCGATGGTACGGGTTGTGACTTGGCGCATATCTGGTTGTTGCCTGCTGAAGAGCAGGTGGACGAGAAGCCAGCGGACATGGTTGCTGCGGCCAGAGCTTCTGATGCTAGGCGGAGTAAATAGAGAAGAGGAGAAGCGAATGTTGGATATGTCAGTTTCATTACTTGCAGAGTAGCATAGCACCATATATAGTCATAGTCTAGGTTTGGATTCGAACCAGCTACAGGAGCACGTCTTTCTTTTTTCTAAAACTCGGCAATGTCTCATTACTGGTACACTAGCTTGTTCTGTACGCCTTTCCAAGTCTTTGATTTTCTTTCCTTTTTTGCGAGGAAGGAAGGAGGACGAAATTGAGAGTTCCTGGGACTCGAACCCAAGACCTCTCGGTTGAAAACCAAGGGTGCTAGTCACTTATGTGGCGAACGTTCCCTGTGAGGAGGACGGTAGACGAACGCATTTTCCTCGCAGTTTTCTTCCTATATATAAAAAAGTATGCTACTTGGTGTCCGCTTAGTCAACAAAACGATTGTGCCAACCTTGACCGTTGGATTGACATTCAACGACTGTCGCGTTTCTTCAGTCTCTTCTTCCTCGAGCCGCCAAAGCCAAACCAGCACCGGCGGGACCGCCTGCTCCCGCCTCCCACGGCTGGCTGTGATCTGTCCCAGCTCCTGTTCGTTTCCGTCCGAGGCCTCACCATCGTCCTCCGCCTTGGTTCGCTCGTCGCGGCACCGCCCTCCGGTGTCAACATGGTCAACAACCGAGAGGAATAAGGAGATGACTGTATATGGCGAGGATGACAGTAGGGACCTAGCAGCGCGCGCAGTAATTTTGTTTTTTCGGGACGGAGATGGGTATCAACTGGGTTGTGCGGGACCCGTGGCCCGTCTAGTCCAGGCTTTTATTTCATATGTTTAGCACATGGCTAGCCCAGTTTGTTTTTTTCCTTTCTAAAAATTTCTAGCCAGCTATTTTGTTTTTTGCAGAATAACCAACGTAGGCCTACTTGCTTTTCTACGCCCTGCTGGGCCGGAAATCTTTCAAGACGAGGAGGGATGCATTTTTCCCAGAAAATGGGCTATAAGTAATAAGAAATGGGCTATAAGTAATAATAAATGGGCTGTAAAATGAAAAAATACAGCAAACAGACAATTAGTTCCAAAATATTGTTTTCTTTCAGATTTTGATATTTTAAATTTCATTGTTTTTGTGCGGGTAAAATTTCATTGAATTTAAATTAAGGTATATTTAGATTTAAAATTAATTTGAATCTGGCTAGAAATTTCGGGTTGTATGCTGTTTGGGACAGATTTGGAGGCTGACTTGTGGGTCTACTAGGTTGACGTGTACTTTGGCTTTGTCAACTTAGTCCACAAACGATTCTAGCAGCAGTGACCGTTGGATGTTAATCCAACGGCCGTGCTGCTTCTTCAATATCTGATCTTCTTGCTCCAGCCGCCCAAACCAGCTCCGATGGGACTGCCTGCTCCCGCCTCCCGTGGTCGGCTGTGCTGCCGCACAGGCCGCACCGCCCCACCCTACTTCATTGCTGGCCAGGCCATTCCTCTACTCACCCACACCTCCTGTTATTTTCCGGCGACGGCAGCCGGACCAGTAAACCCTCGTACTCCCCACCACGTGGGCAACCATTGCCGAGTCTTCCCCGGATCCGTGTCGTTCCCTTCCTAGGCCTCGCCGTCGTCCACCGCCATGGTGCTCTCGGCGCGGCCTGGTCAACTTGGTCAACGAACGACATCCATCGGTCGTGGACTGTACGAGCAAAATAATGATTCCTCCACCTGACAGCTGGGACCCACCGGAAGGGCCTCTGTATTTCGCGAAAAAACGTTCCCCCCGCTGACATGTCGGACCCACCAGCTATATCTTCGCACACAAGGAAGTGCCTCCTTACTACGCACAAAAAAATGAATACCCCCTGCTAGCCGGGACCCACCATAGTGGGAGGATGACTTGTGGGCCAACAAATTTGACGGGGACGGAGGGCTTTGTCAACTTAGTTAATATGAACGATTCTAGCTCTAGTGACCGTACGATGTCCATCCAACGGCCGTAGTGCTTCTTCAACCTCTGGTCTTCTTGCTCCAGCCGGCCAAAGCAGCGCCGGTCGTGCCGCATGCTCCTGCCTCCCGTGGCCGGCTATGCTGCCGCGGAGGCCTCACCGCCCCCTACTATTCCCACCGCTGGCCAGACCCTGCGGCGACGGCAGCCTCACACCGCAGCCGAACCAGTGAACCCTCGTACTCCTCTCTGCACGGGCTTCCACTGCCGCGTGTTCCCCGGCTCCGCGTCGTCCCCTTCCTAGCTCTCCGCGCGGCGTGGTCATTGTGGTCAAGAACGACTTCCATCGGAAGAGTACTGTATGTGGAGAGACTGACAGCTGGGTCCACGGCCATAGCCCAGTTTTTTTGTGATTTGCCAAGTAAGTCGCTTTGTCAGGCCTGTTGGGCTGCAAATCTTTCAAGATAAGGAGAGCTTTCATTCGGCTGGCCGAGAAAATGGCCCATCAGTAATGAGAAATGGGATGTACATTTTTAAAACACATCAAACCGGCAATTAGTTTCAAATATCTTTTTTTTCATTTCAAGATTTTAAATTACATTAATTTTTATGCGTGGAGAATTTGTTGGATTTTATATTGATATACATTTATTTTTAAAATCAGTTTGAATGTGAGTCGAAATTTCGGGATTAAAAACAGTTCGGACCGCATCGAAATATGCAAAATTTCGTATAATTTTTTAACCGTGGCCACAATTTGGGCTGTAATGCTAACGAAAAGAATATGGACTCCAAAAAAACCTTAAGAATTGACAAATGGGCTAAAAATTATTAGAAACTAGTCGTCAACCCGTGCAATTGCACGGGCTAGTTATCTTAATTTATCTTGTTCTCTATGTTATGATCTGTTATTGATTTGTGATTTTGCTTGGATGTGTGTCCAATCATGTAGATTAAAAAACATGGGATTTCATATACAGGGAGAATATATGGTGGTAAGCCAAATATTGGATTCCAAAGTCTATCATATAAGGAATTTTAAAAAAGGTGGAAAACAGGCATGTGATGCACGCATAGTTTCGCTACTGATATATTTGTTTGTCTTGTTCTGGAAGATTGTGGAGCTGCCGAATGCAGTGCTTATTTGCTTAAACATAGGCACATGACCTCTTATACATGTAATTATCTCAAATTATGATTTAACAAAAAACATTTTGAGTAGTTTTATTTTTTGGCTAAAATATTCTTCACATGTATGCAAATGCATTTGTGTGACTTTGCATATGGAATAATAGTATTTTGTGCAACATGTGACTGCAAATGGATAGAGTGGTCCTAAAAAGTTTGTGAACCTTCTCCAATTTAGTCTATTTTAATTTATATAAGAATATGTTATATTTTCTTGATTGTAATACTATCATAGAATATTCATAGAAAAAAGTTACACAATATCACTGTGTTACTCTTACTTATTAACATATGATATAAAACTAAAAGTTCAAAGTAAAATATTTTAACTATGTTGTGCCCAAAATTTCTCCAATTTATCAATAGATAGCGTAATCGACTTATGGAAAATATCATGTATACCACATGAAGACGATCTTTATTAGCCTTTGTTGTACTCTCCTACATATATAAGTACAGAGTTGATAAACATTTGTCATCCAAAATTGTATAAAATATGCCTTGGTGTTTTGAAAAATTAAAACAGCTCAATAGTTAATTAATGTGTTCATTAATCCTATACCGACTAACAACAGAGAAATTTGGTGGTTGTTCAGCCAATAAGAAAGAGTAGAATATATATATGCCAATATTAATAATTAAACACGTATAGTTGCAAAATGAATAATTTATAAATACTTTTAACAAACGCATCATTATCTATATATGCAGAATTTTATTTCCAATAGAAGGGAAATAAGACAAAGTAATGCAGCTAATTTAAAGAAAAATAGTATGGTAAGTAAAAGGTGATTTACATGTTCACGGTGGATTCCAATGTAAAATATAATCAACCATTATATGATCAGAGTGAGACAATATGTCATTTTTATTTCTTCAGAGCTATACGGTTGCAAGTAAAACCCAAATAGTGCCTCGGATGCAGAGAATGTTCCATTGAGCCAAGAGCGAAGACAACAGAGACAGTTAATATATCAGAAACATTAGTCATGCAACATACCACTATAGGAAAATAGAGTGCTACTAAAGGAAAATAGTGACCGATGAATAAGTCCTATGACCCAAGGTACTCATTACCCACATACAAAATATAGTATATCGGAAGATGTAATTCAAGCACATTGTAATTTACTATGTATACCGAAAGCACATCATAGTAAAGATAACCTCCATTTGTCCGGTTACTTGCATGAATTTTTTGACTTGCATGATTGAGGCCATACACTATCGCTTGACACTAATCAAGTTGGCTACAAAATTCAAAATCCAAACAATACCATGCAAAGGAAGCATGCACAATGCAATTTATAACCGTGTGGGAATGATTGCGACAAAAGAACGATAATTGTTAGTGTGTTTCTTAAGTTTAGGTGAAGCGTCAGCAACATAATCAACAACAGAGTAGAACACCATAAGTATACAGATTTAAGGGGCTTTAGAACATGATTCATTATTTCAAACTCAGAAAAACTATATATTAATCAGTTTTGTGGATGTAACTAATATTAGAAGGACTGCACAACAATAACTACATCACACCACTCAACATCTAACAATATTGAGATATGTCGTGGACTACTGAGAGGAGCTCGAGATTAACAATGCCAGCAATGACTGATACCAGGGCAACATAATATTGTTTATGCATCAGAAATTGAAATCCTAGAAAGTCACTTGCCTAAAAAATATCTGGAAACCCAATGTTCCTACAGGTCAATTCGTCAGTACATTGTACCTCTTCTCAGATCTAATTTGTACGTGGAGAAAGCTAATCAACATATATGAAGTATATGATCGACCACAGTGCCCCTAATCAAAGCTAGCTCTCACGGTCTGAAGTATTGTTTTTATATGCATTGTCATCAGAACCAAAGATGATCCTAGAAATTAAATCAGTTGCACCTGAATGTCAACTGGACATGGCAATGATCAACGACAGTGCCCCTAACCACGGAATCATGTGGGCCTGTGCACCAAGAACGTTTCGTTGCATGCATGATGACTCAATGATCACCGTTGAATTGAAGGTGCTCCAGCATGACAGTGCACTCACTCCCGTCATCTGCGCAGCCCACCCTTGCGCCAGCGTTGAATTGCTTCCAGGCCCACGACGGAGCACATCAAGAACGACATCAGTGTCGCCACTGAGGTGTCCTCCCACACTGTGACTGACCATGTCGTCCTCATGTAGTCACGTAGATTGCATTACCTCCACATTCCTGCTTGGAGACGCCTCCACTATTGTAGCCGCCTGCTGGCTGCGCATGGCTTGTGAATCATGTATATGCACCAGGAGCTGGATCCATGCATGCATGATGCCCAGCCGTAGTAGCCAATAGAAGATGATCACGTTGTTTACCTGAAGCTTGTTTTAGGGGCCGATCACAGGGTTTCAGACAACACACAAATCATACGTGTTGCGGGCAAACTTCCGCCGGCCTTCAAGTTGAGGAGCTACAAAATCTGTATGATGAGGTCACGGAGGCCAGGGAAGGCAGAGTCGGCTTCTCTGCTTGCTGCAAACTAGAGCTGAATCATCGTATCCCGATGAGAAGTGGAACTTGATATGGACCTTACAGTGCCCCGCAAAGATCCGGATTTTTATTTGGAGAGTTCTCCATAGTGCTATTCCGTGTAGGGCGGTTCTGGCCTCGAAGCACATGAAAGTGAAAACACATTGTCCGAAATGCAATATGGGACCGGATAGCATCAAGCACTTCCTTTTTGAGTGACCAAGATCAAAAGAGGTATGGCGACAATTGGGGCTGATTGATGTTGTCAAGAGGAGATGTACACAATTCAAATCAAGTGAAGAAGTGATGCATGAATTATTAAGCATGGAGGAAACTGAAGTCCAGATCCTAGGTCTTCCCAAACTGAAGGAGGTTGTGGCCACTGCAGCATGGTATGAACACCGAAAAATGTACCATGGAGAGGACATCCAAAAACCCTCACAAATTGCTCTCGCTACATCTTCACACGCAAGGAAGTGCCTGACAGTTGGGACCCACCTGGTCGAAGCGTATGTAGTGTTGTCATTCTGGTCGCGAACGTGTACGTACATATATACTGGTGGATGTAGAGGCGTGCACGTGTCGTACTAGAGGCGGCCAGGGTGTAAGAAAGAAAATACGGCCACGTATGTGTACATACGGACAGGGTCTCAAACGCCTACTCGCGCATACGTACGGCAAGGGCTCGTTGACATGGCTGGGTCGGAACGGAGAAACAGCGTCGTCGTCGTGTTCATGGGGAGGCAACGGAATGCGTCGTGTTCATGGGGAGACAACGGAATGCGTCGTGTTCATGGGGAGGCAACGAAACGCGTGGGAGCCAATCGGCTGGGTCGGAACGGAATGCGTGGTCGTGTTCATCGGGAGGGCTTGGACGGAACAGGCGATGAAAACGAGGCCTGGCGTACCGCACAACGGAGGAAACGGATCTCCTACGTTCGGAACGGGGTCCTGTTGATCGGGAGGGGTCTGGCGTACCGCAAAACGAAGGAAACGGACCTCCTACGGTCGAAACGGGGTTCCTGTTCATCGGGAGGGGTGTGGTGTACCGCAAAACGGAGGAAACGGACTTGTGTTGGAGCGCTACGGTCGAAACGGGGGTCCTGTTCATCGGGAGGGGTGTGGCGTACCGCAAAACGGGACTCCACGGGATACTGTTCATCTCCACCGTCGACCCCCTCCAGCCTCCACGAGCTACTGTTCATCCACCGTCGACCTCCTCCAGCCTCCACCTGCGACTGTTCATCCACGGACTCCTGTTCATCCAGCCTCCACCGCGCGCTACTCCACCGGCTACTGTTCAACCAGCCCTCTCCACGGGCTACTGTTCATCCTGCCATCCACCGTCTACTATTCATCCTGCCCTCCACGGGGTGGTCCTGTTCATCCAGCCCTCCACAGGGTCCTGTTCATCCGGCCCCAACCGGCTCAATCGATCGGGGTCCTGCTCATCCAGAGGCAACACCACGGGGTCCTGTTCATCCACCCCTACCGGGAACTGTTCATCCACCCCCCCCCCCCCCCCCCCCCCCCCCGCAACGCTCACTGTTCGTCCAGAGGTAGCATCGATCGGCTTCAGTTAGCAGCAGTAGCGAAGGAATCGCTCGATCGGGTTCAGTTAACAGCCATCGATCGATCGCTCGGGTTCAGTAACGCGTAGCCTGCAGTGCAATTGCTCGGCTTCAGTTAGAGCCCAATGCCTCGCTCGGGTTCAGTTAGAACCAACGCCTCGCACACACGCGCGTACGTGTACGAGAGAAACGTGCATCGCTCGGCCCCCGACCTCCCACCGTAACCGGGAACTCCCCGAAATTTTCCTCCCCCTCGCTTCTACCACGGTTTTTTCCGTAATGGACGGCCCAAAGAATGTCATGCAGCTGTGTCTCCGGCCCGCCCAGGACGAAAAGCCCATTTTCTGTCATGATTTTTTGCCATAGAAGTAGGAGCCCACCACATCTATGATGGTACCGGGTTTTGTCACAATTATCGTCATAGAAGTGTCATATGTATGATAGGAAAAAAATTCGTTCAGCCCAAAATGTCACGGATGTGTCTTTTTTTGTAGTGGTACCTCTTTTCCTTATTCATTACATGGGTTGTGTGAAGATTACCCCACTTGCGACATTGCTTACAATGCGGTTATGCCTCTAAGACGTGCTTCGACACGTGGGAGATATAGCCGCATCGTGGGCGTTACACAAGGGATAAAAGTGAGCGTAAACGGTATTACAATGTGTTGAAACAAGGCCTAGGGTTCATACTTTCACTAGTGCAAGTCCTCTCAACAATAATAACATAATTGGATCATACAACTATCCCTCAACATGCAACAAAGAGTCACTCCAAAGTCACTAATAGCGGAGAACAAACGAAGAGATCATTGTAGGGTACGAAACCACCTCAAAGTTATCCTTTCTGATCGATCTATTCAAGAGTCCGTAGTAAAATAACATGAAGCTATTCTTTCCGTTCAATCTATCCTAGAGTTCATACTAGAATAACACCTTAAGACGCAAAGCAACCAAAACCCTAATGTCACCTAGATACTCCAATGTCACCTCAAGTATCCGTGGGTATGATTATACGATATGCATCACACAATTTCAGATTCATCTATTCAACCAACACAAAGAATCTCAAAGAGTGCCCCAAAGTTTCTACCGAAGAGTCAAGACGAAAACGTGTGCCAACCCCTATGCATAAGTTCACGAGGTCACGGAACTCGCAAGTTGATCACTAAAACATACATCAAGTGGATCACGTGATATCCCATTGTTACCACAGATAAGCACATGCAAGACATACATCAAGTGTTCTCAAATCCTTAAAGACTCAATCCGATAAGATAACTTCAAAGGGAAACTCAATTCATCACAAGAGAGTAGAGGGGGAGAAACATCATAAGACCCAACTATAATAGCAAAGCTCACGATACGTCAAGATCGTGCCAAAGAACACGAGAGAGAGAGAGAGAGATCAAACACATAGCTACTGGTACATACCCTCGGCCCCGAGGGAGAACTACTCCCTCCTCATCATGGAGAGCGCCGGGATGATGAAGATGGCTGCCGGAGAGGGATTCCCCCCTCCGATGGGGTGCCGGAACGGGTCTAGATTGGTTTTCGGTGGCTACAGAGGCTTCTGGCGGCGGAACTCCCGATCTAGGTTATTTTCTGGAGGTTTCTGTATTTATAGGAAGTTTTGGCGTCGGTCTCACGTCAAGATGGCGCCCGAGTCATCCACGAGGTAGGCCCATGCACCCGGGAGGGTGGGCGCGCCCCCCACCCTCGTGGACGGCCCGGGACTCTTCTGGCCCAACTCTTTTACTCTGGGGTCTTGTTTTTGTCCATAAAAAATCGTCAAAAATTGGCACATCAATTGGACTCTGTTTGGTATTCCTTTTTTGTAAAACTCAAAAATAAGGAAAAACATAAACTGGCAGTGGGCTCTAGGTTAATAGGTTAGTCCCAAAAATCATATAAAATAGCATATAAATGCATATAAAACATTCAAGGTTGATAATATAATAGCATGAAATAATCAAAAATTATAGATACGTTGGAGACGTATCAGGCTCCAACCGGTACTAAAGGGGCAGTCTTTAGTACCGGTTTCAGCCATGAACCAATACTAAAGGGGTCGCTTCCCACCGTTTGGCCAGGTCAAATTTGAACTTTAGTACCGGTTGGTGGCTCCAACAGGTACTAAAGGTCCATCCTATATAAGCAGCACTTCAAAAAAATTCAGTTTCATCTGCCACTTTGATACGTCTCCGTCGTATCTACTTTCCAAACACTTTTGCCGTTGTTTTGGACTCTAACTTGCATGATTTGAATGGAACTAACCCAGACTGACGTTGTTTTCAGCAGAATTGCCATGGTGTTATTTTTGTGCAGAAATAAAAGTTCTTGGAATGACCTAAAAATCAATGGAGATTATTTTTGGAATATATAAAAAATACTGGCAAAAGAATCAAGGCCCGGGGGCCACACCCTGTCCACGAGGGTGGGGGCACGCCTACCCCCCTGGGCGCGTCCCCTGCCTCGTGGGCCCCCTGGTGCTCCACCGACCTCAACTCCAACTCCATATATTCATGTTCAGGGAGAAAAAATAAAGGAGAAGGATTCATCGCGTTTTACAATATGGAGCCGCCGCCAAGCCCTAATCTCTCTCGGGAGGGCTAATCTGGAGTCCGTTCGGGGCACCGGAGAGGGGAATCCGTCGCCATCGTCATCATCAACCTTCCTCCATCACCAATTTCATGATGCTCACCGTCGTGCATGAGTAATTCCATCGTAGGCTTGTTGGACGGTGATGGGTTGGATGAGATTTATCATGTAATCGAGTTAGTTTTGTTACGGTTTGATCCCTAGTACCACTATGTTCTGAGATTGATGTTGCCATGACTTCGCTATGCTTAATGATTGTCACTAGGGCCTGAGTGCCATGATTTCAGATCTGAACCTATTATGTTTTCATGAATATATGTGAGTTCTTGATCCTATCTTGCAAGTCTATAGTCACCTATTATGTGTTATTATCGTTAACCCCGAAGTGACAATAATCGGGATACTTACCGGTGATGACCGTAGTTTGAGGAGTTCATGTATTCACTATGTGTTAATGCTTTGGTACGGTATTCTATTAAAAGGAGGCCTTAATATCCCTTAGTTTCCAATAGGACCCCACTGCCACGGGAGGGTAGGACAAAAAATGTCATGCAAATTCTTTTCCATAAGCACGTATGACTATATTCGGAATACATGCCTACATTACATCGATGAACTGGAGCTAGTTCTGTGTCACCCTATGTTATAACCGTTGCATGATTGATCGCATCCGACATAATTATTCATCACTGATCCATTACCTATGAGCTTTTCATATATTGTTCTTCGCTTATTTACTTTTCCGTTGCTACTGTTACAATCACTATAAAACCAAAACTGCTACCGTTACTTTTACCACTGTTACCACTATTATCATATTACCTTGCTACTAAACACTTTGCTGCAGATATTAAGTTTCCAGGTGTGGTTGAATTGACAACTCAGATGCTAATACTTGAGAATATTCTTTGGCTCCCTTGTGTCGAATCAATAAATTTGGGTTGAATACTCTACCCTCAAAAACTGTTGCGGTCCCCTATACTTGTGGGTTATCAAGACTATTTTTCGGCGCCGTTGCCGGGGAACATAGCTCTATTCTTTGAGCCACTTGAGATTTATATCTGCTGGTCATTATGAAGAACTTGAAAGATTAAAGAACCAAGATTTTTGTCTCAACTACGAGGGGAGGTAAGGAACTGCCATCTAGCTCTGCACTTGATTCACCTTCTATTTTGAGTAAACTTGTGACACCTACACATGATATTGATTCCGATAGGTCGCATGTTATTGATGATGCCACTTCTGCTATGCATGATGCTTATGATGAAACTACTTCTATGCTTGATAATACTGTGCCACTAGGTGGATTTCTTAATGAACAACTTGCTAGGGTCAGAGAGAATGAAATTATTGAAACTGATAATATTGATGAGAGTGATGATAATAAGGCCATAAGAAGATGCAATACAATGCCACATAAAATTCATCGAGGAGCCGACGGAAAACTACGAGTAGTGTGCAGTCCAGAAATAAGGGATAAAAATAAATGTACAGGTGGGAGAGCAGTTTAATATAGCATTGTCCAAGCAAAAAAGAATCGAGAACTAGAACCGGAGAAAATAACCCCCACGTTCAGAACTCCACCGCAAGGAATCAAGATTGGCTCGTTTCAGTTCCCATTGAATAAAGAAAAGGAAGGCACGTTACATGCTATAGATAAATGCATGCATGTGTAATTAAAAATGATTTTCTATTAGGAAGTTTCCTAGTGTATTTACGTTCCTTCAGTTAGTTAGGATTCCTATTTACTTTCCTAGTTCTAGTCATGCACGATTTGGTTTGCTGAGATATTCACGTTAGTTATTTGCTTGCTAGAAGGGACGTGTATTGGCCATATAACGGCCAGGCTACGGCCGTAGGGGATGAGTTTTGGAACTTATTTGTGTGTTATGAAAAAGTCAGAAAACGCCTAGTTCGGGGTGACCAAATCATGAGTATTTTTCTGTGATTTTCCATCGAGAAAATTTACTAGCGACGGAGGGTTGATCATCACATCAACGCCTACGTGTTGATCCAAGGGGATAATTATCTTTGTTCGTGTACTGATCATGCACGGGTAGAGATTGATATTGAAGGTTGTGAGGAACAGGGTGGAAAAATAAAGCATCGCCGTGAAAGATCGGGCCATCTACGCGCGCGAATTAGCATCTCTCTAGTCCATGCCTCATCAAGTGGTATTCAGAGCTAAGGTTAGTCACGGCGATTTAATTTGCAATATTGTCTGCGGAGACGAGTATCAACATGTTGAGTAAGAACATATTGATGGAGGAGGAAGGCATTGGCGAGGTCATTCTTTTTCATAGTCGTTGCATTGTGAACGAACGATATGTCAATCTGACGATCGATGAGACTACTGCAGTCAACATGGTTAGCATCGAGGTGGTGGAATGTAACATCCCAAAATTCTATATTTTGGAATGTTATATTAAATAACGAGAAATCTATTCTCCTGCCGACTGGAAATTCGCTAACAGATCCGAACGATCTGCGTGTCATTGGATCTGGATCACACAATCCCTTCGCTCCTCCCCGAAATCACGTTGATTATTACCTTCCCGCCCGCACTTCCCTTTTTTCGTGCTGAATTAATTACCCGCACTTTCCTTTTTTCCGCATGTATTAATAACCATCTAAAAATAGAGCAAGTTGGGCAAAGAAAAATTGCATGCGGTGACTCGAACTGAGCACCTGTGACATGAAGCTAAGGAAGACCTCAATACACTAACCACTCCACACTGTCTAGGTACGTGCTAAGTTGGATAAAGCTAAACTATTTGATTATGATATTTAGTACTGTATTTCTTATAAAATATACATTTTATCTTTTTAATTCCATGAGTTTTCTCTATTTTATCGTTGTTGTTCCACTTTATGATGGAAGTAGGTATCTCCGCCAACACTCGGATGACAGCGTAGATGATTTTGGTGATGTGATCAATGATTCTTTTAAAGAATATTCAGTCCGAGAGGTAGGAGATGTTGATGAAGGGAAGGTGGTAGGTCATCTATGAAAGACGGTAATTTTTGGGCCGCAAACGCGATAATTTACGTACACACACCGTGATAATTTTAGCCTGAGGTGAAAGAAGTTGTTGGAATATACCAACCGGTAATTATCTATGTGAATAGCCTGGTAATTTATGCACCGCGGACCTGATAACTTACATGCAAACACGATGGTAATTTTTAAACCAGAAAAAGTTGATGAAATATACCCCGGTAATTTCCTTGTGAATATCATGATAATTTACGCACCGCAAACATGATAACTTTTCCCTCCGCCGGAGGGAGGGGTTTTGATGAAATATACCCTCGATAACTTCTGTGTAAATATGATGATAGTTTACGCATCACTGTCCTGGTAACTTCTATGCAAATAACATGATAACTCATACATCGTAGACATGATAAATTATGTACCCAGTCCTGGTAACTTTGTCGGCGGGGGTAGGGGTGGGGGGAGTCGTTGAAACATACCACGATAACTTCTATGCAAATAACATGATAAATCACACATCGTAGACATGATAAATTATGTACCCAGTCCTGATAACTTTGTCGGTAGGGGTAGGGGTAGGAGGAGTTGTTGAACCATACCATGATAACTCTTATGCAAATAACATGATAACTCACACATCGCAGACTTGATAACTTATGTACCTGATCCTGGTAAATATGACGACTGTGGCGAGGGGGGGAGGGTGATGCCCCGCTAATTTCTGTGTAAATAACATGGTAGTAGAAATATACAAAATTGATAACTCCCATACAAACGCCACTTTAACTTTTGACCTGAAATTTTTTTGTTGAAAAACATACACCCGATAATTTCTGTGTAAATAACATGATGATGTATCATTGTAGACTTGATAACTAATATCTTACGTTTAAACACCATGGTGTCTTTCATCCAAGGGGAAAAAGTTTTTGAAACATTTCACCGGTAATTTCTATGTTAAATTACCATACTTCCTAATGCTTTTAACCTTCTCGTACTGTAGTTACCAGCCTTATCATGGTATAGTTATCATGTTGCTCAGACCATAGTTATCACGCTGGTCATTGCCAAAGTTACCAAGCCATACTTTATTTTTTCTTCTGATATGGCAGAAATAAGAAAGGTTCAAATAACATTGTCATTCTACAATAGACAACAACAAAAGGTGGCTTAGTTGGTTATTGGGCTTGATAGGTATTACATAGACCTGGGTTCAAATCCTCTTTCAAGCACTTTTATTTTATTTTCATATTATGCAGCGAAAAACCAGAAAAAACCACTAGCAGTTTACTACGGTTTTTGAGAGAAGGAAAAAAATCAGTGAAAGCGAGCGTGGGATGATAACGATCACGTAGGAACTAGTAGTGCGGATCTGTCGCTAACGACCAGTCGACTGGTCATTAGCATAGTCCATTAAATAAATAAATAGTATTGTTTGTTTGATTGTTGTGTGATGGATTGTGTGAAATTATTTTATTTTCACGAGAATTAAAACATTTTGAGTTCTTGTTTAAAACTTTTTCTAATCATGTTATAAAAGTTGGGTAACATTTTGTCCAATAAATAAAACTATGGTTGGGGAAGTTTATTCAAGAAAATCAAAGGGCTTTAATTTTTGTTTGACTTTTTTTTGAAATATTGGAAACCACAATCACAATTTTGGAGTGAGAATAAGATGACTTTCTCAAATGTGGTGGATGAATATTTCATATGGAGTTTGTTTGGATTTTGGAGTTCCAATTGAAATATTATATTATTTGGAGTTTTACTGTCGTTTAAATATTTCCAAATTAATCAAATAATTTAATGAGAGGAGATAATGTGACTTCTCCAAAAATATATTTGGAAATATTTAATACGGCACAATTGTCCTTTTGTTAATTTACAATTGTCCTTATGTCCATAAAAATGTATTCTAGCTTGCGCACACAAATAATATTTTGTAGGCACCAAATTATAATTACGTGTATGTGAACATTTATTTTATTTGCTGTTTTAAAACGTTTGCACAATAAATATATATATTATTTTGTAATTATGTCCTAATTCTATTTAGACCATGCCCACTTTTACTTTTTTTTTCTTCTTTCTCTCTTTCCATTTTTCCCTTGGGCCTGATTCCCCACTAAGGCCCATCTTATTTTTTCCTTAGCCCAAGTCCAGGAACCCCTTCTTCCTCCTGTGTATGTTTCAATCTGGAGAACAGAAACAGACATGGCACATGTACATCTTCCTCTCCCTCTAGCACTTGAAACGTTCGCTCTTTCCACTTCTTATCAACACGAAAGATCTTTTTTATTGCATGGAGAACCCATTCAGAGGATTAAAATTCCACTTTGATGTCTTAATAGTTCCGGAATCAATCCGTCATTAGAGGCCACAATGAGCTCGTTTGATCTCCCTGTACCGGCTGCCTCGGCCACTATAAATAGGACCCCTAGGTGCGCCTCGAAGCCCTCATCCCTCTCCCCGAAAACCCCTCTTTATATCGCTCTATTACGAGAGGAATTGCTCGTCGAGATTTACCCGTTTTCGCAACTCCGGCGGCTTCTCCACCGCGCCCGAGGACGAGTACGGTCTCACCTCTGCATCTCCCAAGTTCGCCACGGCCTCCTCTCCGCCGTTCGGCCAATCGTTGACGTCGGGACCTTTTCTTCTCCAACTCCGACGAAACTCCGGCCAAACTCCAGTGAGCACTGTGTAAATGACGTAATTGTTTTTCAGAAAAATACTCAAACTTTGGAAATTCATATCTCCTAGACCGTAAGTCCGAATTCAACAAATTTTATATCCACGGATTCGTTGAAACACGAAGTTTATCATGAGACAAAAATATTTCACTTTTGTTAAATTAAATTTGACACAAATTTAAAATTTGTATTTGAGTATTTTTTTTTCTATATCTATTAATCTGTAATTCATTTAAAAATGTTTCCTTCAGCAAAATTGATCTTTCGGTCCATATCTTGTTGTTAGAATTTCTTTTCTTAATTGTTCATCTATGTCTAGCCACTGTTTCAACCTTAACACTTCATATAGTTTTTCTTTTATCATAATTCAATTTCATCATCAGTTTAATTTGATTCTTGATTCAGCTTTCTTGAGAAGATCATTAGGAACCTCTCTGGTCATATGCTATCATTTTACAAATTTAGACTCCACGACATGTTACATACATTTTGTAACATAAATCTTTGTGCCACAAACTCCATCTACCATTTTCATTAGATTTTATCGTAGAACCTTGCCTCACAACTCTTCAGTCCGTGTTCTTCACTTTGACCCAACCCTAGTACAAAACCTATATCATATTTTCATTCTTGATCTTATCTCAACCCGTAACCAAGTCCTAGCAACTTATGTAGGAATGTTTTTTTATTTTGTATTGTAATTTGAATATTTTATTTGGATGTTGTTGTGTGTTAAAGTACTTTCTTATATCGTTAGATATATCGTAACGAGAAGGAGAGACGACTCAATAGAATATTTCATCTTCATCAACAGTACAAGGCAAGTTACATCTTGATCATGTTTTTTATACCTATGTTTTATATATGCATTTAGTCCTTTGATGTAGGGTTTGCATGAATATGTTAGTTGGCTATATTATAAACCCAGTAGTGCAATGAGGTAGGTCTGAGCCTTTACTTCTTTGTCGCCAACATTGTAGGGATTTTTGCTATGCCATTGTAGATGGGGATTGGTATGTGAGATCATGAAAGTTGCGAGTGATATAATAATTAAGGGTAACCTTAAGGTGGCAACATTAACACACATCTGGGTGGATTGGTAAGGGGCACCCTGGAGAAACCAGTGGACTTGTCCGGGCACCCTGGAGAAACCAGTGGACTTGCCCAGGGGATCCCGGAGTATCTGTGTGATCACCCTATGGACTGCCACCCAGGCTTAAAGGGATTCATCAATTTTTCATGACTAGAAGCTTACGTGCACAGCCACAAGCTATTATGGGCTCTGGCTTAGTTGAGTATGTTGTGTGACCACTTACGGTGGTAGACTAGCAGATGTAGTTATATATGTAGGTGTACCGGTCTACCTAGGGTTAAGAGGGAACACTTCAGAAAGACTATGTCTCGATCTTCCGGCTCTCAAACACCAGGCAGTGCGAGGACTACAAAGGAGGTGATTGAGTCTTGTGGGGAAAAGTGTGCAAAACTCTGCAGAGTGTAAAACTAATCGATTAGCAGTGCCCCCGGTTATGGACAATTTGAGCATCTGGAAAGTGGGAATTGAGCGATCTCATCACTCTTAATTAAATTAATGGGTTTTAATGAATTTGTGTATAGGTTGAATGGAGCAACCATCTCAATCATATTATGATGAATTATGTAGTAACAATATGATATTCTTTTGATGATAGGGAAAAATCAGCTTTATGCAAATTAAATTTAGAACCATCCACCAGCCATAATGCATGTATAAATAGGACATTTATTCATCTCTTGTGGTGTTAATTTCCAGTACATTCAATGTACTGACCTACACGGCTGCAACATATTATGTTGCAGGTATTATCTGACGAGTAAGTGATACGATAGGGTTACGGTCCGCACTCAACTTGCCGATGGTGTTGATGGGACTCCACACCCGTTTGCCTGTTTCCGCTGAGATTCTTAAGGTATATATCAGTTTTTCGTTACTTATACATGTGATTGCACTTTGATATATACATTGATGTACTGTGTGTGCTAGCATACTGATCCAGGGATAGCACAGATACACAGAGACTTGACCTTCTGAGGTCGGATCGCTACATGGAAAAATTGGGGCTGAAGATGACACCTCTTGAAATACCATACACACTGAAGTGGTTCAAAGGTGAAATCCACATTACACATCAAATTTTGCTAATTTTTACTTTGGGAAAATATTGTTGTGCGTATTTTTTTCACATTTGTCCTATGCCCATGGTGTCATGCCATCTACTGCTTGGGAACCCATGGTGCAAACGTGTTGGGGCTGTTCGGAATTCCAAGAAAAATACTTACTCTGTATCATGGAAGGGCCAACACATCTGTTTTATTCGTATGCCAGTGCATGTGTTCATGGCAGATTGGATAGGCCATTTGCAGAAAAGAAGAGAAGAGCAAAAAGAAATAGAGGAAGAAGTTGATGAACCGATCAAGGGTGTAAATCTTTTGGTGGAAAAGGTTCAAGGGGTGGTGATGCAAAGGGGCAGCGATGGAGTGTTTTCAAAACACAGTGTAAGATCAACAATCGTGCTTGCAAGTTGATAATTGATGGTGGTAGCTTTACAAATGTCATTGACAAAGATCTTGTGCAGGCATTGGGTTTGTCCATGTGGCGCCACCCGCAACCGCACCACGTGGAGTGGCTATACAACTCTGGAAAATTAAAGATCACACATAAGGTACGTGTGAAGTTTGCAATTGGAGATTATATTGATAAGGTGGACTGTGATGTTGTGTCGATGGACGCATGTCAGTTGCTATTGGGAAGACCATGGCAGTTTGATCATGATGCAGTTCATGCTGGAAGAACCAACACATACACATTTATGCATGGCGGAAGGAAGCATATGCTTAAACCAATGGCGGATAACGCAATCAACATAGAGCTACAAATTCCGGAGAAGGCGGAGCAGAAAATTGACACGAAACCAAGGATGGTTTCGCTTCAAGGGGAAGAGGATGATAAGGCCATCAGAAGATGCAATACAATGCCATGTAAAATTCATCGAGGAGCCGACGGAAAACTACGAGTAGTGTGCGGTCCAGAAATAAGGGATAAAAATAAATGTATAGGTGGGAGAGAAGTTTACTATAGCATTGTCCAAGCAAAAAAGAACCGAGAACCAGAACCGGAGAAAATAACCCCCACGTTCAGAACTCCACCGCAAGGAATCAAGATTGGGTCATTTCAGTTCCCATTGAATAAAGAAAAGGAAGGCACGTTACATGCTATAGATGAATGCATGCACGTGTAATTAAAAATGATTTTCTATTAGGAAGTTTCCTAGTGTAGTTATGTTCCTTCGGTTAGTTAGGATTCCTATTTACTTTCCTAGTCCTAGTCATGCACGATTTGGTTTCCTGAGATGTTCACGTTGGTTATTTGGCTTGCTAGAAGGGACGTGTATTGGCCATATAACGGCCAGGCTAGGACCATTGTAGGGGATGAGTTTTGGAACTTATTTGTGAGTTATGAAAAATTCAGAAAACGCCTAGTTCGGGGCGACCAAATCATGAGTATTTTTCTGTGATTTTCCATCGAGAAAATTTACTAGCGACGGAGGGTTGATCATCACATCAACGCCTACGTGCTAATCCAAGGGGATCATTATCTTTGTTTGTGTACTGATCGTGCACGGGTAGAGATTGATATTGAAGGTTGTGAGGAACAGGGCGGAAGAACAAAGCATCATTGTGAAAGATCAGGCCATCTACACGCGCGAATTAGCATCTCGCTAGTTCGTGCCTCATCAGATGATGAAGATTCTCCCCCTAGATATGAATTGCATGTTGTGCCTAAGGGTTATGTTATGGATGAAGAAACTGCTAGAGACTTTCTCGCTTGCAATGATAAGTCTGATTTTAAGAAATTATTAGCTAAGCTTGAAGAAAAGTCTTTGAATGCTAGAATGAAATATGACCCTGCTTTTGCTACTTCACCTATATTTATTACTGATAAGGATTATGATTTCTCTGTCGATCCTGAGTTAATTAATTTGGTTGAATCTGATCCTTTCTATGGCTATGAATCTAAAACTGTTGTGGCACATCTTACTAAATTAAATGATATAGCCACCCTGTTTACTCATGATGAGAAAACTTGCTATTACTTTATCCTTAAGTTATTCTCATTCTCATTAAAGGGTGATGCTAAAACATGGTTTAATTCTCTTGATCCTGGTTGTGTGCATAGTCCCCAGGATATGATTTATTACTTTTCTGCTAAATATTTCCCCGCTCATAAGAAACAAGCTGCCTTAAGGGAAATATATAATTTTGTGCAAATTGAAGAAGAGAGTCTACCACAAGCTTGGGGGAGGCTTCTCCGGTTACTTAATGCTTTGCCTGATCATCCTCTCAAGAAAAATGAAATGCTTGATATCTTTTATAATGAACTAACTGATGCTTCCAGAGATTACCTGGATAGTTGTGTTGGTTGTGTTTTCAGGGAAAGAACTGTAGATCATGCTGAGTTGCTATTGAATAATATGTTGAGTAATGAAAATGATTGGACACTTCCTGAACCAAATCCTAAGCCAACTCCGAAGAAAAGGGGTATTCTATTTCTCAGCCCTGAAGATATGCAAGAGGCAGAAAAGGGGTATTCTATTTCTCAGCCCTGAAAAAGGTATTAAAGCTGAAGATGTTAAGAATTTACCACCTATTGAAGAAATACATGGTCTTGATAACCCGACACATGTAGTAAAGGTAAATTCTCTCTATAGATTTGATAAATGTGAAATCCCATCTACTAAGTTTGCTAGCCAATGCTTAGATGAGTTTGATGAGTTTATGGTTTGGCAAGAAGACTTCAATGCTTATATGATTGAACACTTGAGTGATTATATGTCTAGAGTTAAAGGTGAACTTAAACTCATTAGTAAACATGCTTCTATGGTTACCACTCAAGTAGAACAAGTACTTAAGGCTCAGAATGATTTGCTCGATGAATTAAATAATAAGGAAAATGATAATGATGTTAGAGTTATGACTAGAGGGGGTAAAATGACTCAGGAACCTTTGTATCCTGAGGGCCACCCTAAGAGAATTGAGCAAGATTTTTAGAGAACTAATATTGATGCACCTAGTTCTTCTAAGAAGAAGAAAAAGAAAAATGATAGGACTTTGCATGCTTCTAGTGAACCTGTTGTTGACACACCTGAGAATCCCAACGATATTTCTATTGCTGATGCTGAAACACAATCTGGTAATCAATATGAACCTAGTGATAATGTTAATGATGATGTTCATGTTGATGCTCAACCTAGCAATGACAATGATGTAGATATTGAACCTGTTGTTGATCTTGATAACCCACAATCAAAGAATCAACATTATGATAAGAGAGACTTCGTTGCTAGGAAGCACGGTAAAGAAAGAGAACCATGGGTTCAGAAATCCATGCCTTTTCCTCCTAAACCATCCAAGAAAAAGGATGATGAGGATTTTGAGCGCTTTGCTAAAATGATTAGACCTATCTTTTTGCGTATGCGTTTGACTGATATGCTTAAAATGAATCATTATGCTAAGTATGTGAAAGATATTTTTACAAACAAAAGAAAGATTCCGGAAGCTAAAATTTCCACCATGCTTGCTAAGTATACTTTTAAGGGTGGAATACCAAAGAAACTAGGAGATCCCGGAGTACTAACTATACCATGCTCTATTAAAAGAAACTATGTTAAAACTGCTTTATGTGATCTTGGAGTCGGTGTTAGTGTTATGCCTCTCTCTTTATATCGTAGACTTGATTTGAATAAGTTGACACCCACTGAAATATCTTTGCAAATGGCTGATAAATCAACTGCTATACATGTCGGTATTTGTGAGGATGTGCCTGTTGTGGTTGCAAACATTACTATTTTAACGGACTTTGTTATTCTTGATATTCTCGAGGACGATAGTATGTCTATTATTCTTGGAAGACCCTTTTTGAATACTGCAGGGGCTGTTATTGATTGCAACAAAGGCAATGTCACTTTTCATGTTAATGGTAATGAGCATACGGTACACTTTCCGAGGAAACAACCTCAAGTCCACAGTATCAATTCTATTGGAAAAATTTCAACAATTACTATTGGGGGTTTTGAATTTCCTCTTCCTAATGTCAAGGAGAAATATGATATTCTTATTGTTGGGGATGTGCATATCCCCGTTGAGGTAACCTAGTGTTATTCAAAATTTCTCCGGTTTCATGCGATTCGGAATGAGTTTGTTAACAAGACTTGATCAACTTTGTTAGTGGATTCCTTTTGATGAGCATGAGATGGATGAAGTTAGAAAGCACAACTTTCTGTACCCTCTTTTTACTTTCTGTTATTTATATTAAATAAAGCAAAAATAGTATTTTCTGTCTGTTTTCTGAATTATCCTAATAAAAAAATACCCCGAAAATAAAAGTTCTCCAAATGCCCTGAAAATGAAATATGATTTTTTCCATAATATTTAAGAATTATTGGCACTAAGAACACATCAAGGGGACCCACCGTGTGCCCACGAGGGTGGAGGGCGTGCCCACCCCCCTGGGCACGCCCCCGTGACTTGTGGACCCCACGTGGGTCCCCTCCACTTATCCTTGCACCCACACACTTCGTCTTGCTCCAGAAAAAATCACTCACCAGCTCAAACCCGAGTTCTTGCTCATCTTGCTGCCATTTTCGATCTCCTTGCTCAAAGCTCCATTCACAAAATTGCTTTGGGGGATTGTTCTTCGGTATGTGACTCCTCCAATGGTCCAATTAGTTTTTGTTGTAGTGCTTTATTTTATTGCAATTTTTTGCTGCTTAGGCGACCCTATTCTTGAGCTTGCATGTCAAATTTATGTGGTCAAAAGTAGTTTTAGTGCATGATATAGCCTCTAGACACTTGTAGGAGTAGTTGCTATCAATTTTTTTGAGTTTGGTTCACTTTTATTTTAACGTTACTAAAAATTTCAAAAAAAAATCAGAGAAAGAAATATGTTTAGGAAAATGTACCAAGGTGGTTCCTCAAGGAAGCAAGGACCCAGGCCCGCGATACGCGAGCCAGACCATGAACTGCCAAGAGAAGCTCAAGTGCGGCCTTGTGAGTGGCCGTCAAAAAAATTCATGGTTCAGGAAGGAATTAAGGAGGAATTTGAAGCGTATGTGCGTAAGCTAAACTTGAGGGCTTCGTGGCAGATAAGTGCCCTTAGTACTACTACCTCACTGATTCCTTTGTGAGAAGATTTAAATTTACATCATCACGCAATTCTCAAATCGTCCTGTTTGATCTTTATGATAAATCTTATACCATGGACTTAGAAGATTTTAATACTGCTTGTAAACTCCACAGTGGGGTAATGTTAGTGAACCTCGCAAATCTGAATATAAAGATTTTCTTGCTAGTATCATTGTAGGGGAATCTAGAGAAATAACACAAGCTACCATAGAGAGCATTCATTTTCCTGCCATACATTATTTTGATCTCTTTATAGGTAGATGCATTAATGGTAAGGATGAAGCATGTCACATGTGTGTCTCCGACCTAAGTGTTCTCAAGAGTGTTGTATTAGGAGATAGACAATATAACTTGGGGGCCATTGTTGCACGTAGGCTGCATAATAATAGTATTAATGGAGATTTCTTCAGTGGAATTTATGCAACTCGCGTAGCTTGAGATACTCATACGCGGAGATGATATTGAGTTGCCTCCTACTTATTTAGATTATAATGCTATGGTTCGTCATTAGTTTATCGAGAGGAACGATCAGTCCCTCCAGTACTGACTAATCTTTGACAGATGACACACTTATCACGTCGCTCTCCCTGCTCCTACTTTCTTTGACTTTCAGGCAAAAAGTAGATATGTTATAACCAGGGAGGAGGCGAACGAGCACGAGAGGAGGACGTAGGCAGCTCGTCTCCAAGTTGCAGATCTTCATGCAGTAGCTGATGCATCTTAGTACTACCCCAGCTTCAACTTTGGATATCCACCAGGCCATCCATGGGCATAGACCAACTTAGGCCAAAAGCCTAAGCTTGGGGGAGTATGTGTCTCTCACCGACATTACATTCATGTTCACACACTCATGCCAGTTGTTGGTGCTCATACTTTTCATTGTATCATACATGATAGTTTATTTTCTTTTTAAGCTTTCTTCTTGTGCGTTTGAAAACCCTTAAGAAAAACCAAAAAATTAGTTGTAGCCTTTAGCTAGTTTACTTTCCATGCCTGTAGTAGTAATTAAAAAGAAAACCCAAAAATATTTCTCGTTCTTCTTTTGCTTGTTGGGAGCTTTCCCGTGTAAATAATTTTGTTTCTTTTCTTTGGGGGTCGAGAGGAGAAGACCTTGATGAAAATGTTGAGTGGCTCTCATATGCATTATTATTAATCTAACAAAGAGCCCATATTACCTTGTCTTCTCCCTTGAATTAAATGCTTGCAGATTCCAGCTTAGTCCAATGCACGTGCACTATTATTATTATCCACAACGTTCGGTCGTGCAAGTGAAAGGCAATAATGATGATATATGATGGACTGATTGAGATGAGAGAAGCTGGTATGAACTCGACCTCTCTTGTTTTTGTAAATATAATTAGTTCATCGTTCCTGATTCAGCCTATTATGAATGAAACATGTTTGCAATGACAATTAGAGATTATAGTTGCTCATGCCATGCTTAATTAGCTAGGAGTTTATAATGGTTTACCTTGCGTGCCAACATGCTATTAAAATGGTTGTGAAGTGGTATGATAGGGTGGTATCCTCCTTTGAACGATTCGAGTGGCTTGACTTGGCACATGTTCACGCATGTAGTTGAAACAAAATCAACATAGCCTCTACGATATTTATGTTCATGGTGAATTATATCCTACTCATGCTTGCATTCGGTGTTGATTAATTTTAATGCATGTTCATGACTGTTGTCGCTCTCTAGCCGGTCGCTTCCCAGTGTCTTCCTAGCCTTCACTTGTACTAAGCGGGAATACTATTTGTGCATCCAATTCCTTAAACCCCAAAGTTATTTCATATGAGTCCACCATACCTTCCTATATACGGTATCTACCCACCGTTCCAAGTAAATTTGTATGTGCCAAACTCTAAGCCTTCAAATTAACATTATGTTTTGTATGCTTGAATAGCTCATGTGTCAACTAGGGCTGTCTGTATCTTCCATGCTAGGTGGGTTATTCTCAAGAGGAGTGGACTCCGCTCCTCACTCACGAGAAAATGGCTGGTCACCGGGATGCCCACTTGATACGTCTCCAACGTATCTATAATTTTTGATTGTTCCATGCTATTATATTATCTGTTTTGGATGTTTATGGGCTTTATTATACACTTTTATATTATTTTTGGGACTAACCTATTAACCGGAGGCCCAGCCCAAATTGTTGTTTTCTTGCCTATTTTAGTGTTTCGAAGAAAAGGAATATCAAACGGAGTCCAAACGGAATGAAACCTTCGGGAGAGTTATTTTTGGAACGGAAGCAATCCAGGAGACTTGGAGTAGATGTTAGAGAAGCTTCGAGGTGGCCACGAGGCAGGAAGGCGCGCCCGCCCCCCTGGGCGCGCCCCCCACCCTCGTGGGCCCCTCGTGGCTCCCCTGACCGACTTCTTTCGCCTATATATATCAATATACCCTAGAAACATCGAGGAATAGAATAGATCGGGAGTTCCGCCGCCAGAAGCCTCCGTAGCCACCGAAAACCAATCTAGACCCGTTCTGGCACCCTGCCGGAGGGGGGAATCCCTCTCCGGTGGCCATCTTCATCATCCCGGCGCTCTCCATGACGAGGAGGGAGTAGTCCACCCTCGGGGCTGAGGGTATGTACCAGTAGCTATGTGTTTGATCTCTCTCTCGTGTTCTTGAGGTGGTACGATCTTGATGTATCATGAGCTTTGCTATTATAGTTGGATCTTATGATGTTTCTCCCCCTCTACTCTCTTGTAATGGATTGAGTTTTCCCTTTGAAGTTATCTTATCGGATTGAGTCATTAAGGATTTGAGAACACTTGATGTATGTCTTGCACGTGCTTATCTGTGGTGACAATGGGATATCATGTGATCCACTTGATGTATGTTTTGGTTATCAACTTGCGAGTTCTGTGACCTCGTGAACTTATGCATAGGGGTTGGCACACGTTTTCGTCTTGACTCTCCGGTAGAAACTTTGGGGCACTCTTTGAAGTTCTTTGTGTTGGTTGAATAGATGAATCTGAGATTGTGTGATGCATATCGTATAATCATACCCACAGATACTTGAGGTGACATTGGAGTATCTAGGTGACATTAGGGTTTTGGTTGATTTGTGTCTTAAGGTGTTATTCTAGTACGAACTCTATGATAGATCGATCAGAAAGGATAACTTTGAGGTGGTTTCGTACCCTACTGTAATATCTTCGTTTGTTCTCCGCTATTAGTGACTTTGGAGTGACTCTTTGTTGCATGTTGAGGGATGATTATATGATCCAATTATGTTATTATTGTTGAGAGGACTTGCACTAGTGAAAGTATGAACCCTAGGCCTTGTTTCCTAGCATTGCAATACCGTTTGTCCTCACTTTTATCATTAGTTACCTTGCTGTTTTATATTTTTAGATTACAAAAACCTATATCTACTATCCATATTGCACTTGTATCACCATCTCTTCGCCGAACTAGTGCACCTATACAATTTACCATTGTATTGGGTGTTTTGGGAACACAAGAGACTCTTTGTTATTTGGTTGCAGGGTTGTTTGAGAGAGACCATCTTCATCCTACGCCTCCCATGGATTGATAAACCTTAGGTCATCCACTTGAGGGAAATTTTCTACTGTCCTACAAACCTCTGCACTTGGAGGCCCAACAACGTCTACAAGAAGAAGGTTGTGTAGTAGACATCAAGCTCTTTTCTGGCGCCGTTGCCGGGGAGGTTAGCGCTTGAAGGTATATCTTTAGATCTTCAATCGAATCTTTTTGTTTCTTGTTTTAGCACTAGTTTAGTTTATAAAAGAAAACTACAAAAATGGAATTGAGTTTGCCTCATACGCTTCATCTTTTTAATATCTTTCATTAGAATGATGGAAAGGAAAATTGTGCTCAAATGCTAGAAGAAGAAGTCTCTAAAATGTTTGGCACTAAATCTTTGAATGATGAGCATGATTGCAATGTTGTTAGTACGAACTCCTTGAATATCCATAGTACTAATGATGATTGCACTAGTCATGATGAAAATGTCTCTTATAAGCATGTCAACTTTTGTGGAGTGCATAGAGTTTGCAAGTACACACCAAATAGGGAAGATAGATTTTGCAAGAGGCATAAGTATTTGGAAACTAAATGGTTACAAGAAAGGCTAGATGATTGTGCTGAAAGATTCAATATTTATCGCCATCCTTGTGAACTTTGCAATGAACATGGTCATTTAAAGCTCCAATGCTATTTGTTTCATGATCAAATCGTGTCCAAAAATTGTGATAACTTGATTACCCTTGAGCATCAGAAAGAGATTAGTCTTTTTTTGGGGTATGAAGAAATGAAACGTATAACTGAGGGTATTCCAAAATTTAATCTTGATAGATTTCTTGATTTTGATCTAGAGGAAATTTATATGAATTGTGCGGTGAATTGCATTGAAAATCCTTATATTGCCAATTACATAAAGTCAAGAAAACAAATAGAATATGAAGAGAATACTAATGAAAGGGAAGAGACTTCCCAATATCCCCCTATTATTTCTTATGATGAATCAGATAACGAGGAGGAGCCTTCTATCCAACCAATCTCATTAATAAGGAGCTCCGAAAAGAGGATTAAACCCACACATGATGTGAAGAAGAAAAAGAAAAGATGGAGAAGCAAAGGTAAAACTGTATCCCTCCCAAATGATGTTGCTCCTATTACTCATTCTGATGATGATAATTGTTATACTATTGGTGTTATCCATACTATTAATAATAAGAGTAATTATGCTTATAATATGAAAAGGCCCAAGCTTGGGGATGCTATGTTTGATGAGAATGACATGTTTGAAAATGTATTTGCTGCAATTAATGTTAGTCCCAAGCTTGGGGATGCCATGTTTAATGAAGATGATATTTTTAGTCTCCCAAGTTTTGATATGCAAATATATTATGATGATAGCATGCCTCCTACTTATGATGATTATATTGATGAAAGTGGGTTTGGAAGAGTGTCAACTTTAGGAAGTAATGATCCCACTATTTTGGAGGATGTTGAATCTTATTGTGATAATTATGGAAGTGGATTTGGGGAGGTCATGACTTTATTTAGTAATGATTCCACTATCTTGGAAGAGGTTTCAATCGATTATGATGAGAACAAAGTTGCTACTTATGATGATTATTGTGATGATACTTACGCTATAAAAAGTAGTGATGATTATATTTATAAACCTTGTCATGATTATGATTACCCTTTTTCTGAACATTACTCCTTTGATGTGGAAACAATTTATAGTATTCAAGTTTCTTATGATACTCCCACTATTCCGAATGAGAAGAATTTTGCTTATGTGGAGAGTAATAAAATTTCTATGCTTGTAGATCATGAAAATAATGCTTTATGTGATAGTTATATTGTTGAATTCATTCATGATGCTACTGAAAATTATTATGAGGGAGGAATATATGCTTGTACGAGTTGCAATAATATCAAGTTTCCTCTCTATGTGTTGAAAATCTTGAAGTTATGCTTGTTTTACCTTCTTATGCAAGTTGATTCTTGTTCCCATAAGTTGTTTGCTCACAAAATCCCTATGCATAGGAAGTGGGTTATACTTAAATGTTCTAGTCATATTCTTCATGATGCTCTCTTTATGTTACAATTCTTATCTTTTATGTGAGCATCATTGAAATCATCATGCCTAGCTAGGGGCGTTAAACGATAGCGCTTGTTGGGAGGCAACCCAACTTCATTTTTGTTCTTTGCTTTTTGTTCCTGTTTAGTAATAAATAATTCATCTAGCTTCTGTTATGATTGTATTTTTTATGTTTCAATTAGTGTTTGTGCCAAGTAAATCCTTTAGGATCTTCTTGGGTGATTGTTGTTTGATCTTGCTGATAAAAACAGAAAGTATGCGCTCACGAAAATAATTTTCATTTTTAGCAGAGAGCGATAAAATACCAATTCCAACTGCAATAGATCGTTATATAAATTTCCTAGGACTTCCTAATTTCTCAGGATTTTTGGAGTTACAGAAGTATTCAAGAATTACAAATCACTACAGACTGTTCTGTTTTTGACAGATTCTGTTTTCATTGTGTTGTTTGCTTATTTTGATGAATCTATGAGTATTATCGGAGGGTATGAACCATAGATAAATTGGAATACAGTAGATATTACACCAATATAAATTTAGAATGAGTTCACAACAGTACCTAAGTGGTGGTTTATTTTCTTATACTAACGGAGCTTACGAGTTTTCTATTAAGTTTTGTGTTGTGAAGTTTTCAAGCTTTCGGTAAAGATTCAATGGACTATGGAATAAGGAGTGGAAAGAGACTAAGATTGGGGATGCCCAAGGCACCCCAAGGTAATATTCAAGGACAACCAAGAGCCTAAGCTTGGGGATGCCCCGGAAGGCATCCCCTCTTTCGTCTTCGTTCATCGGTAACTTTACTTGGAGCTATATTTTTATTCACCACATGATATGTTTTTTGCTTGGAGCGTCATTTTATTTTATTTTATTTTGCTTGCTGTTTGAATAAAATACCAAGATCTGAAATTCTTAAATGTTAGAGAGTCTTCACATAGTTGCATGATTATTCGACTACTTATTGATCTTCACTTATATCTTTTGGAGTAGTTTGTCATTTGCTCTAGTGCTTCACTTATATCTTTTTAGAGCACGGCGGTGGTTTTATTTTGAAGAAATTGTTGAACTCTCATGCTTCACTTATATTATTTTGAGAGTCTTTTAGAACAGCATGGTAGTTTGCTTTGGTTATGAATTTAGTCCTAATGTGATAGGCATCCAAGAGGGATATAATAAAAACTTTCATATAAAGTGCATTGAATACTATGAGAAGTTTGATACTTGATGATTTTTTTTTTGAGATATGAAGATGGTGATATTAGAGTCATGCTAGTTGAGTAGTTGTGAATTTGAGAAATACTTGTGTTGAAGTTTGTGATTCCCGTAGCATGCACGTATGGTAAACCGTTATGTGATGAAGTCGGAGCATGATTTATTTATTGATTGCCTTCCTTATGAGTGGCGGTCGGGGACGAGCGATGGTCTTTTCCTACCAATCTATCCCCCTAGGAGCATGCGCGTAGTACTTTGTTTCGATGACTAATAGATTTTTGCAATAAGTATGTGAGTTCTTTATGACTAATGTTGAGTCCATGGAGCGCAACTTTCGCTGGTACCATAAACCCACCATTTACCTTCCTCAAAACAGCCACTATACCTACCTATTATGGCATTTCCATAGCCATTCCGAGATATATTGCCATGCAACTTTCCACCGTTCCATTTATTATGACATGCTCCATCATTGTCATATTGCTTTGCATGATCATGTAGTTGACATCGTATTTGTGGAAAAGCCACCGTTCATAATTCTTTCATACATGTCACTCTTGATTCATCGCTCATCCCGGTACACTGCCGGAGGCATTCATATAGTCATATTTTGTTCTAAGTATTGAGTTGTAAGTAAATAAAAGTGTGATGATCATCATTATTAGAGCATTGTCCCAGTGAGGAAAGGATGATGGAGACTATGATTCCCCCACAAGTCGGGATGAGACTCCGGACGAAAAAAAATAAAAAAGAGAAAAGAGAAAAAAGAGGCCATAAAAAAGAGAAGGCCAAAAAAACAAAAAAACAAAAAAAATGAGAGAAAAAGAGAGAAGGGGCAATGCTACTATCCTTTTGAAGGAAATATGCCCTAGAGGCAATAATAAAGTTATTATTTATTTCCTTATTTCATGATAAATGTTTATTATTCATGCTAGAATTGTATTAACCGGAAACATAATACATGTGTGAATACATAGACAAACAGAGTGTCACTAGTATGCCTCTACTTGACTAGCTCGTTAATCAAAGATGGTTATGTTTCCTAACCATAGACAAAGAGTTGTTATTTGATTAACGGGATCACATCATTAGGAGAATGATGTGATTGACTTGACCCATTCCGTTAGCTTAGCACTCGATCGTTTAGTATGTTGCTATTGCTTTCTTCATGACTTATACATGTTCCTATGACTATGAGATTATGCAACTCCCATTTACCGGAGGAACACTTTGTGTGCTACCAAACGTCACAACGTAACTGGGTGATTATAAAGGAGCTCTACAGGTGTCTCCAAAGGTACATGTTGGGTTGGCGTATTTCGAGATTAGGATTTGTCACTCCGATTGTCGGAGAGGTATCTCTGGGCCCTCTCGGTAATGCACATCACCTAAGCCTTGCAAGCAATGCAACTAAATGAGTTAGTTGCGAGATGATGTATTACGGAACGAGTAAAGAGACTTTCCGGTAACAAGATTGAACTAGGTATTGATATACCGACGATCGAATCTCGGGCAAGTAACATACCGATGACAAAGGGAACAACGTATGTTGTTATGCGGTCTGACCGATAAAGATCTTCGTAGAATATGTGGGAGCCAATATGAGCATCCAGGTTCCACTATTGGTTATTGACCGGAGACATGTCTCGGTCATGTCTACATTGTTCTCGAACCCGTAGGGTCCGCACGCTTAAGGTTTCGATGACAGTTATATTATGAGTTTATGAGTTTTGATGTGCCGAAGTTGGTTCGGAGTCCCGGATATGATCGCGGACATAACGAGGAGTCTCGAAATGGTCGAGACATAAAGATTGATATATTGGACGGCTATATTCAGACACCGGAAGTGTTCCGGGGAAGTTTCGGATAAAACCGGAACATCGGGGGGTTACCGGAACCCCCCGGGGGGTTAATGGGCCTCATGGGCCTAAAGTGGAGAAGAGGAGGGGCTGCCAGGGCAGGCCGCGTGCCCCCTCTCCCCCTAGTCCGAATTGGACAAGGAGGGAGGGGCGGCGCCCCCCCTTTCCTTCCTCTCCTCTCTCCCTTCCTTCCCCCTCTCCTACTTGGACACGGAAAGGGAGGGGAGTCCTACTCCCGGTAGGAGTAGGACTCCTCCTGCGCGCCTCCTACTAGGGCCGGCCGCACCCTCCCTTGGCTCCTTTATATACGGAGGCAGGGGGCACCCCTAGACACACAAGTTGATCCACGTGATCGTTTTCTTAGCCGTGTGCGGTGCCCCCTTCCACCATAATCCTCGATAATATTGTAGTGGTGCTTAGGCGAAGCCCTGCGACAGTTGAACATCAAGATCATCACCACGCCGTCGTGCTGACGGAACTCTTCCCCGACACTTTGCTGGATCGAATTCCGGGGATCGTCATTGAGCTGAACGTGTGCTGAAACTCGGAGGTGCCATAGTTTCGGTGCTTGGATCGGTTGGATCGTGAAGACGTATGACTACATCAACCGCGTTGATATAACGCTTCCGTTGTCGGTCTACAAGGGTACGTAGATCACACTCTCCCCTCGTTGCTATGCATCACCATGATCTTGCTTGTGCGTAGGAAATTTTTGAAATTACTACGTTTCCCAACACCTTTTACCACACTTGTGCTTCAAAGTAGCACCATGATCTTCATGATAGAGAGTCTCCTATGTTGTCACTTTCATATACTAGTGGGAATCTTTCATTATAGAACTTGGCTTGTATATTCCAATGATGGGCTTCCTCAAAATGCCCTAGGTCTTCGTGAGCAAGCGAGTTGGATGCACACTCACTTAGTTTCTTTTTGAGCTTTCATACACTTATAGCTCTAGTGCATCTGTTGCATGGCAATCCCTACTCACTCACATTGATATCTATTGATGGGCATCTCCATAGCCCGTTGATACGCCTAGTTGATGTGAGACTATCTTCCTCCTTTTTTGTGTTCTCCACAACCACCATTCTATTTCACCTATAGTGCTATGTACATGGCTCACGCTCATGTATTGCGTGAAGATTGAAAAAGTTTGAGAACATCAAAAGTATGAAACAGATGCTTGGCTTGTCATCGGGGTTGTGCATGATTTAAATATTTTGTGTGATGAAGATATAGCATAGCCAGACTATATGATTTTGTAGGGATAGCTTTCTTTGGCCATGCTATTTTGAGAAGACATGATTACTTTGTTAGTATGCTTGAAGTATTATTATTTTTATGTCAATATTAAACTTTTGTCTTAAATCTTATGGATCTGAATATTCTTGCCACAATAGAGAAGATTACATTGATAAATATGTTAGGAAGCATTCCACATCAAAAAATCTGTTTTTATCATTTACCTACTCGAGGACGAGCAGGAATTAAGCTTGGGGATGCTGATACGTCTCCAACATACCTATAATTTTTGATTGTTCCATGCTGTTATATTATCTATTTTGGATGTTTATGGGCTTTATTATACACTTCTATATTATTTTTGGGACTAACCTATTAACCGGAGGCCCAGCCCAAATTGTTGTTTTCTTGCCTATTTCAGTGTTTCGAAGAAAAGGAATATCAAACGAAGTCCAAACGGAATGAAACCTTCGGGAGAGTTATTTTTGGAACGGAAGCAATCCAGGAGACTTGGAGTATACGTCAGAGAAGCTTCGAGGTGGCCACAAGGTAGGGAGGCACGCCTGCCCCCCTGGGCGTGCCCCCACCCTCGTGGGCCCCTCGTGGCTCCCCTGATAGACTTCTTTCGCATATATATATATATATATATATATCAATATACCCTAGAAACATCGAGGAATAGAATAGATCGGGAGTTCCACCGCCAGAAGCCTCCGTAGCCACTGAAAACCAATCTAGACTCGTTCTGGCACCCTGCGGAGGGGGGAATCCCTCTCCGGTGGCCATCTTCATCATCCCGGCGCTCTCCATGACGAGGAGGGAGTAGTCCACCCTCGGGGCTGAGGGTATGTACCAGTAGCTATGTGTTTGATCTCTCTCTCTCTCGTGTTCTTGAGGTGGTACGATCTTGATGTATCGCGAGCTTTTCTATTATAGTTGGATCTTATGATGTTTCTCCCCCTCTCTTGTAATGGATTGAGTTTTCCCTTTGAAGTTATCTTATTGGATTTAGTCATTAAGGATTTGAGAACACTTGATGTATGTCTTGCACGTGCTTATCTGTGGTGACAATGGGATATCATGTGATCCACTTGATGTATGTTTTGGTGATCAACTTGCGAGTTCCGTGACCTCGTGAACTTATGCATAGGGGTTGGCACACGTTTTCGTCTTGACTATTCGGTAAAAACTTTGGGGCATTCTTTGAAGTTCTTTGTGTTGGTTGAATAGATGAATCTAAGATTGTGTGATGCATATCGTATAATCATACCCACGGATACTTTAGGTGACATTGGAGTATCTAGGTGACATTAGGGTTTCGGTTGATTTGTGTCTTAAGGTGTTATTCTAGTACGAACTCTATGATAGATCGATCAGAAAGGATAACTTTGAGGTGGTTTCATACCCTACCATAATCTCTTCGTTTGTTCTCCGCTATTAGTGACTTGGGAGTGACTCTTTGTTGCATGTTGAGGGATAGTTATATGATCCAATTATGTTATTATTGTTGAAAGGACTTGCACTAGTGAAAGTATGAACCCTAGGCCTTGTTTCCTAGCATTGCAATACCATTTGTGCTCACTTTTATCATTAGTTACCTTGTTGTTTTTATATTTTCATATTACAAAAACCTATATCTACTATCCATATTGCACTTGTATCACCATATCTTCGCCGAACTAGTGCACCTATACAATTTACCATTGTATTGGGTGTGTTGGGGACACAAGAGACTCTTTGTTATTTGGTTGCAGGGTTGTTTGAGAGAGACCATCTTCATCCTACGACTTCCACGGATTGATAAACCTTAGGTCATCCACTTGAGGGAAATTTGCTACTGTCCTACAAACCTCTGCACTTGGAGGCCCAACAACGTCTACAAGAAGAAGGTTGTGTAGTAGACATCACCAGTTCCATGCTCAAATCAAATCAAAATAATTGTAAACAAAACTCCCCCAGGATTGTTGTTAGTTGGAGGCACCCGTTGTTTCGGACAAGCCATGGATTGATGCTTGTTGGTGGTGGGGGAGTATAAACTTTACCATTCTGCTTGGGAACCGCCTATAATGTGTGTAGCATGGAAGATACAAAGATCTCTCGGTTGTTAAGTTGACAATGAAAGTATACCGCTCAAAATAGTATTCATCTCTATTTCAAAATCTAGCTCTAGCACCTCTACAAATCCCTGCTTCCCTCTGCGAAGGGCCTATCTATTTAGTTTTATGTTGAGTCATCATCCTCTTATTAAAAAGCACCAGTTGGAGAGCACCGCTGTCATTTGCATGTATTATCGTTAGTTTACATTGAGTATGACTTGACTGGATCTCTTTTACCATGAATTACAATGTCTAGTCAGTCCTTGATCTTTAAAGGTGCTCTGCATTTATGTTTTGCGGTCTCAGAAAGGGCTAGCGAAATACCATCTTGTTATATCATATTATGATTGTTTTAAGAAAGTGTTGTCATCCGAGATTTATTATTATTGCTCGCTAGTTGATTATGCCATTGATATGAGTAAACATGAGACCTAAATGTTATTGCGAATATGGTTAGTTCATAATCTTTGTTGAAAACTTGAATGTTGGCTTTACATGTTTACAACAAGAGCAAACGGAGTTTGTAAAAGTTTTTCTTTATCACTTTCAGTCTATCAACTGAATTGCTTGAGGACAAGCAAAGGTTTAAGCTTGGGGGAGTTGATACGTCTCCGTCGTATCTACTTTTCCAAACACTTTTGCCCTTGTTTTGGACTCTAACTTGCATGATTTGAATGGAACTAACCCGGACTTGCGCTGTTTTCAGTAGAATTGCCATGGTGTTATTTTTGTGCAGAATAAAAATTCTTGGAATGACCTGAAAATCAACGGAGATTATTTTTGGAATATATAAAAAATACTGACAAAAGAATCAAGGCCAAGGGGCCACACCCTGTCCACGAGGATGGGGGCGCACCCCCTGCCTCGTGGGCCCCCTGATGCTCCACCGACTTCAACTCCAACTCCATATATTCGTGTTCGGGGAGAAAAAAATAAAGGAGAAGGATTCATCACGTTTTACGATACGGAGCCGCCGCAAAGCCCTAATCTCTCTCAGGAGGGCTGATCTGGAGTCCGTTCGGGGCTCCGAAGAGGGGAATCCGTCACCATTCTCATCATCAACCTTCCTCCATCACCAATTTCATGATGCTCACTGCCGTGCGTGAGTAATTCCATCGTAGGCTTGTTGGACAGTGATGGGTTGGACGAGATTTATCATGTAATCAAGTTAGTTTTGTTAGGGTTTGATCCCTAGTATCCACTATGTTCTGAGATTGATATTGTTATGACTTTGCTATGCTTAATGCTTGTCACTAGGGCCCGAGTGCCATGATTTCAGATCTGAACCTATTATGTTTTCATGAATATATGTGAGTTCTTGATCCTATCTTGCAAGTCTATAGTCACCTATTATGTATTATGACCCGTTAACCCCGAAGTGACAATAATCGGGATACTTACTGGTGATGACCGTAGTTTGAGGAGTTCATGTATTCACTATGTGTTAATGCTTTGGTCCGGTACTCTATTAAAAGGAGGCCTTAATATCCCTTAGTTTTCAATAGGACGCCGCTGCCACGAGAGGGTAGGACAAAAGATGTCATGCAAGTTCTTTCCCATAAGCATGTATGACTATATTCAGAATACATGCCTACATTACATTGATGAACTGGAGCTAGTTCTGTGTCACCCTATGTTATAACTGTTGCATGATTGATCGCATCCGACATAATTATCCATCACTGATCCATTGCCTACGAGTTTTTCATATATTGTTATTCGCTTATTTACTTTTCCGTTGCTACTGTTACAATCACTATAAAACCAAAACTGCTACCGTTACTTTTAGCACTATTACCACTATTATCATATTACCTTGCTACTAAACACTTTGCTGCAGATATTAAGTTTCCAGGTGTGGTTGAATTGACAACTCAGCTGCTAATACTTGAGAATATTCTTTGGCTCCTCTTGTGTCGAATCAATAAATTTGGGTTGAATACTCTACCCTCGAAAACTGTTGCGATCCCCTATACTTGTGGGTTATCACACTTCTCCTCTCTCTGCTTCGACATCGCCGCCGCCCCGTACACCGCCCACGTCCCACGCCGTCGCCCATCGCTGTCCCCGTTGCCGCCCCTGCCGTGCGCCGTCGTCGTCCCCTTCGCCGCAGCCCTCGTCCCCGTCGACGCCCCGACCCGTCGTCGCTGATACGTCTCCGTCGTATCTACTTTTCCAAACACTTTTGCCCTTGTTTTGGACTCTAACTTGCATGATTTGAATGGAACTAACCCGGTCTGACGCTGTTTTCAGCAGAATTGCCATGGTGTTACTTATGTGCAGAAACAAAAGTTCTCAGAATGACCTAAAACTCCATGGAGCGTCTTTTTGGAAATAATAAAAAATACTGGCAAAAGATAAAGACCAGGGGGCCCACACCCTAGCCACGAGGGTGGGGGCGCGCCTGCCCCCTGGGCGCACCCCCTACCTCGTGGGCCCCCTGGAGCTCCTCCGACCTCAACTTCAACTCTATATATTTTCTTTCGGGGAGAAAAAAATCAGAGAGAAGGATTCATCACGTTTTACGATATGGAGTCGCCGCCAAGCCCTAAAACCTCTCGGGAGGGCTGATCTGGAGTCCGTTCGGGGCTCCGGAGAGGGGAATCCGTCGCCATCGTCATCATCAACCTTCCTCCATCACCAATTTCATGATGCTCACCGCCATGCGTGAGTAATTCCATCGTAGGCTTGCTGGACGGTGATGGGTTGGATGAGATTTATCATGTAATCGAGTTAGTTTTGTTAAAGTTTGATCCCTAGTATCCATTATGTTCTGAGATTGATGTTGCTATGACTTTGCTATGCTTAATGCTTGTCACTAGGGCCTGAGTGCCATGATTTTAGATCTGAACCTATTATGTTTTCATCAATATATGAGAGTTTTTGATCCTATCTTGCAAGTCTATAGTCACCTACTATGTGTTATGATCCGGCAGCCCCGAAGTGACAATAATCGAGACCACTCCCAGTGATGACCGTAGTTTGAGGAGTTCATGTATTCACTATGTGTTAATGCTTTGGTCCGGTACTCCATTAAAAGGTGGCCTTAATATCCCTTAATTTCCGCTAGGACCCCGCTGCCACGTGAGGGTAGGACAAAAGATGTCATGCAAGTTCTTTTCCATAAGCATGTATGACTATATTTGGAATACATGCCTACATTACATTGATGAATTGGAGCTAGTTCTGTGTCACCCTAGGTTATGACTGTTACATGATGAACCGCATCCGGCATAATTCTCCATCACCGATCCATTGCCTACGAGCTTTCCATATATTGTTCTTCGCTTATTTACTTTTCCATTGTTATTGCTATCATCACTACAAAATACCAAAACACTATTTTTGCTACCATTACCTTTTGCTACCATTACCACTACTATCATATTACTTTGCTACTAAGTACCTTGCTGCAGATATTAAGTTTCCAGGTGTGGTTGAATTGACAACTCATCTGCTAATACTTGAGAATATTCTTTGACTCCCCTTGTGTCGAATTAATAAATTTTTGGTTGAATACTCTACCCTCGAAATGTTGGGGATCGTAGCAGAAAACAAAAAAATTTCCTACGTTTCACCAAGGTCAATCTATGGAGTCAACTAGCAACGAGAGGAGAGTGCATCTACATGCCCTTGTAGATCGCGAGCGGAAGCGTTCAAGAGAACGGGGATGATGGAGTCGTACTCGCCATGATCCAAATCACCGATGACCAAGTGCCGAACGGACGGCACCTCCACGTTCAACACACGTACGGAGCAGATGACTTCTCCTCCTTCTTGATCCAGCAAGGGGGAAGGAGAGGTTGATGAAGATCCAGCAGCACGACGGCGTGGTGGTGGATGCAGCAGTGATCGCAACAGGGCTTCGCCGAGCTTCTACGAGAGGGAGAGGTGTAGCAGGGGAGAGGGAGGCGCCAAGGCTTGAGGTGCGGCTGCCCTCCCCCCCCCCTTTATATAGGCCCCCTAGGGGGTGCGCCGGCCCTAGGAGATGGTATCTCCTAGGGGGGCGGCGGCCAAGGGGGTGGAGTACCCCCCAAGGCAAGTGGAGGCGCCCCCTCCCCTAGGGTTCCCAACCCTAGGCGCATGGGGGGCCAAGGGGAGGCGCACCAGCCCACTATGGGCTGGTTCCCCTCCCCACTTCAACCCATGGGGCCCTCCGGGATGGGTGGCCCCACCCGGTGGACCCCCGGGACCCATCCGGTGGTCCCGGTACAATACCGGTGACCTCGAAACTTTCCCGATGGCCGAAACTACACTTCCTATATATAATTCTTCACCTCCAGACAGTTCCGGAACTCCTCGTGACGTCCAGGATCTCATCCGGGACTCCGAACAACTTCCGGATTACTGCATACTCATATCTATATAACCCTAGCGTCACCGAACCTTAAGTGTGTAGACCCTACGGGTTCGGGAGACAAGCAGACATGACCGAGACGACTCTCTGGTCAATAACCAACAGCGGGATCTGGATACCCATGTTGGCTCCCACATGCTCCTCGATGATCTCATCGGATGAACCACGATGTCGAGGACCTAATCAATCCCGTACTCAATTCCCTTTGTCAATCGGTACGTTACTTGCCCGAGACTCGATCGTCGGTATCCCAATACCTTGTTCAGTCTCGTTACCGGCAAGTCACTTTACTCATACCGTAATGCATGATCCCGTGATCAACCACTTGATCACATTGAGCTCATTATGATGATGCATTACCGAGTGGGCCCAGAGATACCTCTCCGTCATACGGAGTGACAAATCCCAGTCTCGATTTGTGCCAACCCAACAGACACTTTCGGAGATACCTGTAATGTACCTTTATAGTCACCCAGTTACGTTGTGACATTTGGCACACCCAAGGCACTCCTACGGTATCCGGGAGTTGCACAATCTCATGGTCTAAGGAAATGATACTTGACATCCAGAAAAGCTACAGCAAACGAACTACACGATCTTTGTGCTATGCTTAGGTTTGGGTCTTGTCCATCACATCATTCTCCTAATGATGTGATCCCGTTATCAATGACATCCCCATGTCCATAGCCAGGAAACCATGACTATCTGTTGATCAACGAGCTAGTCAACTAGAGGCTCACTAGGGACACATTGTGGTCTATGTATTCACACATGTATTACGATTTCCGGATAATACAATTATAGCATGAATAATAGACAATCATCATGAACAAGGAAATATAATAATCATTTTATTATTTCCTCTAGGGTATATTTCCAACACGAAAGTTGTTGCGGTCCCCTATACTTGTGGGTTATCAGTCGCCGTCCCCGTCGTCGCCGTGTCGCCGCCGCCCCATACGCCGTCGCCCCGTCGTTGTGCTGGTCGATCGCCGCCCCCATCGTCGCCCCGGTCACCCCGTGCTATGAGCCCCCTGTGCGCGCCATGGCCGCGCCCCGATTGAGCCCCCGCTCGTACACAAACACACACACACGCGCACACACACACAGTTTTTTATTTATTTTGTGTTTTCTGTTTTTTAGATTAATGTCAAATTGTTAATGTCAAAGTTTTAGCTAGCTAAATGAATTAGATTAATGCATGTCAAATTGTTAATTAGATTATCAAATTAGATGAATTATCTAGATAAGAATGTTAGATTAATGTCGAATGTTAGATGAATTAGATAGAAATGTTAGATATTAATGTCAAATGTTAGATGAAAAATGAATTAGCTACATATTAATGTTAATTAGATGAGTTAGTTTTTTTATACTTTTAGTTATAGATGAATTAGATATATTAATGTCCGATGAATTAGTAAGTGCTTAGTTGAATTAGTAAGAAAATTAATAAGTGCTTAGTTGAATTAGTAAGAAAATTAATTATTTTTATTTATAGTAAGTGCTTAGTTGAACTAGTTGAATTAATAGAACTAGTTTATTTTTAGTAAGAAAATTTAGGTATATGAGATTTGATGATCTAATTAAAATTTTACTATAGAACTGGTTTATTTTTAGTAAGAAAATTAATAAAACTAGTTTATTTTTAGTAAATGCTTAGTTAAATTAGTTGAATTAATAGAACTAATAAATGTTTACCAATTAATGTTTCAACTATGAACATAGGAAATGTCTGATGACGAAAAGGATTTCGGTATGTGCGAATATTGTGAAGACGAGCACGGCCTGTGCGACAGAAATTTCCTAGTTGATGGTAGGCACTTCAGCATCAAGCTGGATGAGACCTTCGAAGTCGATACTGTAAGTCACAACGACAAGTCTTTTTCCGTAATTAAGCATAACTTATGCTTCATTTGTTTTAACTTATAATTTTAATTTTTTACTATTCTAATAGCGTATCCCCTACCATGTAAGAATTTTTGTCTTGGATAAGATTGGTTTCAGTCCTATAAAAACTATGGAGGTAAAGAGAGTTCACTTGAGGACCGAGCATGGTTATACTTTCGACGCAAAATTGTACAATGCAGACACCTACACCTATTTTGAATGCAAAACTTGGAGAGCATTATGCAATGCTTATGCATTTGAGCCTGGTATGTTTATCACCTTTGATATTCCTCCGGAAGATGATATTGAAGGTAATATCGACATCCGGGTCGATGTGCAGACGCCTCCAGTTCTACCATTATGTGAGTTTCTCAACCATATTTATGTCTTCGATATTATTTATTCAAAAATAGCTAACAACTAATTTCTATTGACAGCTTATTTCCATTCAAGTAAACATGTCCGACGCTTGGTAGACATGACCGTCCACTGTCCCGGGGTTGAACTGAACTACGAGGAGATAAGTCATTATGTTTCATGGCTTGAGGATCTTGATGTTGTCAAAAGAAATTATTTTCCTGGACTTGAAAATCTTAGTACTCAAAAAGTGCGACCAATAATGTTCGTATTGAACTACGGTTACATCTATTTAGTAAATATGATAAGATTTTTACTATTTATCCTTAGTGCATGTTTTGCATACATTATTTTTAAGCTAAACTTCATTGCTAAGTATGTTACTATACGATGTTCTTCAACAGGGACTCCCGATGATAGTTGTGCCTCATTGGATCGAGACTAAAGGTCACATGTCAATGGTTAGCTTACGGCCAAGACATCCTACATCGCACATGAGTGCATTCATGATTTCTAAAACCGAGCCTTAATAGTGAAAGACCGGAGCAAAATTATGAAGGATCGCAGAGAAGTATTAGAGGGCGGCAATCAGAAGCGTAGCCCACAATTAGGAGATAGGTTCATCTGCATGCCCCAATATGGTGAATCAGGAGAGCTACACATGTATTATGCTATTTTACCTGAGAGAGAGAGCAGCATGAGTGATTAGCTAGTTCCTGCTCTTAGTACTTGTCCTCTCATGTCCGTGTTCGTCGTCCTGAAATTAATCTCAAAATGATTTGCTTTTGTGGTCTTATGAACGCTTATAATCTCGACCTTGTTGAGCTCGATGATATCTTTGCTTCTGGTACAAGTGAATGTTTCTTCTTTAAGCTAGAATGAGTTTGTAGATGATCATGTGCTACACTATACCAGCTAATGAAAAAAAATTAAATGGAAAACACAAAATTAAAGGAAAAAAAATAATAAAACCAAAACCCTAAACCTTTTAGTACCGGTTGGTGTTATCAACCGGTACTAATGGTCTCCCCGTCCCCGGTGCTGACTCGTGCCACGTGTTAGCCCAACCGGCACTAAAGGGTCTTACGAACCGCTGCTATAGCCCGGTTCTGCACTAGTGTTGTAAACTATGAATCTGTAATGTTTCGTGAATTGTGTGAACCTTAATTATTATGTTTGTTTTTTATGTGCGTGCTAATATGTAGTTGCAATGTAACTATAATTGGAACAATTCGGCGAAAACAAATTTTTACTCCCCTAAATTTAAGGGGTCGGCTAGAAACGACCAAAATTTAGAGGGGTAAAAATACTCCACTAAAGTCTACTCGGTCGTTTACTCCTCTAATTTAGGGTGTCGGCTAGAGATGCCCTAAGATGTTGTGCATATTTTAATATGGAGTATATACAGACTGAAATGAGTGAGCAAACATACATTGAAATTCATTTATATATATCTGATCGGAAAAAAATTTAAAACTTTTATAATAGTGAACAGAGGAAGTAACAAGAGTGGTTGTGTAGCTACTCCCAGTTCCTTTGTTAATCAAACGCCTTTTCACACAATCAAGGCGTAGGTGGCGAATAATATACCTAAACTCTATCGAACTGACGTGCGCTAGGGTTGTTTTCTGGGCCTTCTATAAAATTTAACAAACTATCGCCTTGAATGTCTACTGGGCTTCCTTTGTGACCCGTCATTGGGGCTAACCCGACCCCTCATGGGCGGGTCATAATTGATAGTTATATCTCCAACACTCTTTGAAAACCATTCACTCCCTTCAAAAACCACGCGAACATGATTATTATACCCACCTCCCCTTCACCTGACCCACCCCCTCTTTGCATTTCCCCATTCTTTCCTTGAGCACATGCTTACATCCTCTTCGTCGTCGACAAGGGGCTCCGGCTTCTCCTTACTCTTCTCCAGCAGCCACAAGCGGATGTCGCGTTGCATGTCCTCTCGAGAAAAGAAGCAATGATGCTCGTACCGGATTACTTCTCCCGGCTTCAAGTCCTCTCCCCAAGGGGAGTAGTGCCGGTAAAGATCATGGATTCTCATCTCGTACATCGCACAGGGGGGAGCATGCCTTCAAAACCCCGCCCTTTTCTGATCTTGCATGGAGAGAAAGGGGTGATCGGGTTCTTAGGGAGTGTCTCAGGCGCGACTGTGCGTTAACACGGCTGTACAAAATGCGACGGTAAAAAGCTCACCGTACCGTCGCGGCGTTAAAAATGCGACGGCGGCACCACCACCACCACCACAGCCCCACTCTACGCGCACACGGAACAGGGGATCCGACCCGGCGCACGGCCACGTGCCGCACAGCAGCCCAGGAAATTTCGGAGTTTGCCGCGCGCTGACGCCGCCGGGGCCCACACGCCAGCATTTCAGTTTCGAAACCCAGCGGCAGCTCCCCAACTATCCCCTCATTTCCTTCCCGTTCTCTCTCCCCTCCCCTCATCAATCTCCTCCCCTCCGCCACCAGACGCTGCGAAAATTCAGGGGGAAGCCCGTCCCAGAATCTCAAAAACCCTGCTGCTGCCCCAGGCGAGCAATGGGGCCGTAGATCTCCGCCGGAGGGAGCGGAAGGAGGGTCTGTGGTTCCTGGAGCTTCCCGTGCTGGGATTCGGCCGGCGACGGCGGCTGCTGCTGGGGACGAAGGTGCGAGATTCCCTTGGCCACCCTGTGTTTATGCTCAGTCCGTGACGCGGTGGTCGCTGTGTTTGTTTGTACGGGTCTTTTTGCCGGGGGGTTGAGAGATTGCGAGCTCGGAGGATTTGAGCGGTCAATACGCGGTGCTCGGTGTTCTTGAGTTTGTCCTGCAAATCTTTGGAATCTGTGGCCGTTTTTACTTTGCCTGGATTGTTGCCCCGGTTTGAATTATTTCGAACCCAGAGGAAAAAATCTCGAATTGTTCTTTTTTTTTTAATTTTAACCTCGCAATCCACGGAATCAAGTACTCCCGTACAATATTACTACTAGAAAAATAAATGAGTGATTTTTCCGAGGAACTAGTAGTACTACTCTGTCGGCAGTATTTAATTGAGCACTTAAAGTTTTCTGTCGGATTCTTTGGAAAATTTGAACGCGTTTGAAAGTTCGCAGATGCGCAGCTTCTTTTTGTCCTCATCTACTAGCTGGAATCTCGATTGGAAGATGCTTTTGTTTTGTCCCAATACTTCTCTTCAGTAATTTCTTTTAAAAGCCTGATACCTTGATATAAAAGATTGTTTCTCACATGGCCGTAGAACAGTACAATATCGCAGTCAGTGTATTCTGTAAAAATTAACCTGTACCGCGGAACGCGTGAGTTGACTTGAAGCACCAAGAACATGTTATGTTTGCAGCCTAGTGTCCGCAAAGTTGACTAAGAGATGCTTCAGGAGTTGATCCCTTCATTGGCCGCCATGAACAAGTTACTTGTAGTTTGAACAACATTATCTTACTTTGCTTCATTTACTGTCCAGCCATTACTAATTGTACAAAACTATGTCGACCGCTGAAAGCAACACTTCTGTCAATTACTTGCCAACTGTCTAGTGCCACAAGAAGAGCTCGTACCCGTGATCTGAAGTAACGGATGCTTTCAGGCCAGTAACTTAAGGGCGACACGGTGCATGAAGCAAGCATCACCATCTTTCTCTGCCCCTAAATTTGTGCAATTGTTTTGTGCAGTGAAAGCTACCGGTTGGCTGCTACTGACCTGTGAAAGAGAGAAGTTTGTGAGGCGGCCAGGGTGTTTGGTTTGGTCAAAGAGGAGCTCTCAGTGCCCTTATTTTTCTCCTGTATACATGGGATGCTTGCTGTGAGCCCCGCTGTTTGTTCTTGGAGAAAATAGGACAGTGCTCCCAGGATCTGAGTTTTGGCCTTTGGGCTTAAAACAATCTTGTCTGTTTGGTTCGGGGCTTGGCTATGGCAGTTTCAGAGAAGGCGGTACGACCATGCTCATCGTCTTCGTCGGGTTTGGACCCGCTGTTGAAGGATCTTACGGAGAAGAAGCTGAGGTTTAGAAGAAACGTGGCATCTCTGGCGTCTGAGCTAAAGGATGTGAGGCACAAGCTTGCTTCGCAGGAGCAGTTGTTTACTAGGGAATCCCAAACTAGGGAGGTTAGTAAATTTCTACTACTTGCTAATTTCTACCTTCAGCATGGCTTACAAAGTTACAAGTTTGGCCTGACTAGGGAGAGAACGTTGCAGGTTGCGGAGACGAAGGCAAGGAGCATGGAGGAGGAAGTGAGTAAGCTGCAGAAATGCTTACTGGACAAAGATGAGCAGCTAAATGCAACGAGAGGCATCACCGAACATGTGAGGAATTCCCTCCTTTCTCCATTTGGGGTTGCGTTTCCATTTTTTAAATTTCTCCATTTCTATTCCATGATGAATTGCTAAAGTTTGTGTTTGATATTAACTTCTAAGCATACTACTCTAGATTCCATACATGATTTAAAATGAGTTGAATGCAGTGCAACATAGTGGGTGATGATGTATTTGCTTGTAAAATTGCTTTCCTTTGTTTCTTTCCTGAACTGATTGTGCCTGTCTTTTGCTGAACTGATGGTGATCTAAGCACTTGGAAAAGAGTAGTACGATTTCACATCTTCATACTTCTAATCAAAAAATCTTCTTATGCGTGACGTACCTCATTATGATACTGGTTTCCCAACCCTAATGATTCCATTTTGCTTCAAATTGAAATTCTCTTTGTCAATAACTTTTGTAATTATGTGCAGTACCTCGATGATTTGGATGATCTTAAATCACGACTATCAGTAACTCAAGCTACAGCAGAAGCCAGTGCTGCATCAGCCATGTCGGCTCAGGCGCAGTGCTTGTCATTGCTGAAAGAGCTGAATGAGAAGGATCGCTCGCTGAAAGAGCATGAGCTTCGAGTTAACAAGCTTGGCGAGCAGCTAGGTCTTCTCCAGAAGGACCTTGAGGCAAGGGAGCTTTCACAGAGGCAACTCAAGGATGAAGTTTTAAGGATTGAGACAGATATCATGGGTGCAGTTTCCAGAGCTGGGTCTAGTAAAGATAACGAGCTTCTGAAGGTTTTATCCGATGTTTCACCAAGGAATATCGAGAATATTGGCAAGCATTTGAATACTAAGGATACAGAGATTGCCAGGCTGAGAGATGAAATTAGGATATTATCTGCTCATTGGACAAACAAAACAAAGGAACTAGAGTCACAAGTAAGTTGTCTTCCTTGCATCCACAAAATAACAAAATTTTGCCTGAAATTGTTTCGCAGACATTGTTTTCGCTGCAATTTAGCTCCGTAAGTTTACTCGAGATATGTTTTTTCGCTGAACAGCTAGAGAAGCAGCGCAGAACCGACCAGGAACTGAAAAAAAGGGTTCTCAAACTTGAATTCTGCCTTCAAGAATCACGATCTCAAATCCGAAAACTTCAGAGGGTATGTACATATACGTGTGTATCATTTTCCTTTAACAAGTGAAAAAGGAAACATGACTTCGATTTCGCCTGCTCTGCTAGCATCATTGTCCATATCCATTTATGGCCTTCGTGAATTGAATATACGCCACCTTATCCCTGAGCATCGTAACAAGATTTCTGACAGTTAAGTTAATAAATCAAATAATCAATGCCATATTGCCATGTGAATGAAGCATCTCTGCTACGGCAGTTGGCCATAATGATGTGTCGAAAATGTTCAGGTCAAAGTCAAACAGATCACTGATTCATGCGTTCTAGAAAAACCCTATTCTTTAGTATCAGTGATCTCATCTTCTCTGGTACCAGCTAAATCATGCATGTGTGCAATCTTTTTCTCTAGAAAACTTGAGGAAGAAATCGAACACTCCTGGCCTCTGCATTGATTGTTGATGCCTGCAATAAAATATACTGAAGCAACGCATACACTGCTTGTGATAGCCATGTTTTTGCAGCAAACTGTTGAAGTTGAACTAATTAATGGCAACTAAACACATGTCGAAACCTTGAGAAGATTTTCATGGTGCTCACCGATCAGTTGGGATCATTGAGGAATCCGAACCCGAGACTAACTCATCGGCTCTTGCCTCTGCAGTTGGGGGAGAAGAGGGACAAGCAACTCAAGGAGCTCAAGGATCAGATGGCCATGAAGCAGCCCGACGGCCCTCGCCGCGACGAAGGCAAGAAGCCCTTCTGGGAGAATGATACGTTCAAGTTTGTCGCCGGCATGTCGATGCTGGTCGTGATGGTCCTCGCAAAGCGCTGAGAACAGCGTCATCTTGTGTAGAGAAGTTATGTTAGGTGAGCAACTAGCTCGCTCTGTAGTTTTAAGAAGCCAGTCATGTACTGGAGTAGCGTTGTAAAATTAGGTTTAGGCCTGGACATGCTGCATGGTCAGATGTTCAGAGACCAGAATTCGTCGACGTCCAGGTTTAGTCCTCTAGACCGTAGCAGTGTAGCTCAGCTGCTAGTTCATGTGTGGTAGTTAACTGTAATCCTGTACTTATCCTATGATGTTTAGGACTACTCTTTAGCATCTACTATTCCTCTAATTTAAGAGGTTTAGTACTCTTTAGCATCTACTACTTCCTCTGTAAACTAATATAAGACGTTTTAGATCACTAAAGTACATGTAATATGTTTTAGATCAGGCAAATTTTAACATGGTCCCTCTTACCTCCTTTTTTTACATGTGAGGTAAGAAGGTAAGAGTCAATCAAGCCATTCATTGATGAGATCAACGGCTAAGATCTATTTTATACTCTTACCTCTCATGTGAAAAGAGGGGGTAAGAGGGACCATGTTAAAACTGCTCTTTAGATCATTAAAGTACATGGCTAATTCCTGCTTCTTCAGTCCATTATGCGACTCCTTTTCCCTTCTGTTTCTGTTTGAGATTCCAGTAAAATCTTAGCAAGATTCCTGTTCCAAACAAGGCTATACAAAGAAAAATCCAACACAAAATGAGAAATTTGTTCCGGAATCTGGACTTGGAAGCAAATGGCATAAGCTCACGCAGCAGTGTTTATTATCTTCCTTTTTCTCTCTGTCCGATGACAAGTGTTCTAGGTACTAGATACTTGCTGACCTTGCAACCGATACAAAGAATCAAATATTTCTGGTACTAGAATCTCGAGGATTACAACTTGGGAAGAATAATCACAAATGTACAAAAACCGCCTGCCACGCGCCCCGCAAGAACAACAATTGATGGCTCATTTTCCCTTATCTATTATATCATACAAAAGGCCGGAGTGGTGCTTAGCGTCCGGCATGCTCAGCCCCGGGGTGGGCTGCTCGCGCATTCAGCAGGGGCTGGAGCGCCTTGACGACGATGCTCATGTTTGGCCGGAAGTCGGCTTCATATTGGACGCACAATGCCGCGACGGCTGCAAACTGTTTCAAACAACACGCAGAAGAGGAAATGGTGTTACAAGTGGCTTCACCTAAGAATACCTCGACTTAGTTATGACATATAGCATGCTCCGAGAATGATGTTAATCACAGTAGTAGGACATATTTTATAGAAATACTTTTACCTATGCCACAACAAACACAGTTTCTGGAAATTAAATTCTTAGCTAGTACTCCCTCCGTGCGGAATTACTTTGACATGCTCGAACAGGCGTTAGTGCTAGATACATCCGTTTGAGCGTCAAGTAATTCCTGGCGTTAGTGCTAGATACATCCGATTGAGCGTCAAGTAATTCCGGACGGAGGGAGTATTACTCATCCATTCAAAACAAAAATGGCAAGCTTAGTAAGTTCCAGCAAAATCAGTATTTTGTTTTCCTCGTCTTTATACTTTATAAAATACTGATAACTGACACAGACTGCTTAACCCATGCATTGTTTCGAAACCAAGAGAGGCTATTTATGATACCTTTGCAACAGCCTTAGGAGGATAGTCCCCTCCAAGTCTAGAGTCAACACATTGCCTAACCTTATCTTCACTCAGTCTTGGGGTGGCCTGCCAGTGTATAACAAACAACTGTTAGAATTCCATCCACCAAAGGAGATCACTTGTGCAGTATTGGGTACAAAAATTACCCATGTGACAAGGCTCTGCTGCCCCCTTGGTAATGTATGGTCGACAGGTTTCCTCCCAGTCAATAGCTCCAGAAGAACAACTCCAAAACTGTACACATCGCTCTTAGAGCTAAGTTGACCAGTCATTGCATACCTGATCAAAAAGTTTAAACAAGCTTAAGTTGAATGATCCAAAGCTTCATGGAGCAAATGAGCAACTGAAAGAAAACAAGAACATACTCAGGTGCATGGTATCCAAATGTTCCCAGAACCCTAGTTGAGTGAAGCCGGGCTGCCATGTCAGGAGCTTGGTTTGACAAATCGAAGTCGGCTATTTTAGCTACATCATCATCAAAGAGAAGAACGTTGCTGGACTTGATGTCCCTGTGTATGACGTGAGGCTGTGCTTTCTCATGAAGATACTCTAGGCCTTTCGCTGCACCAACAGCTATCTTCACCCGTTGTATCCATGATAAGACCGGACCTGGCTGAGCCCCTTTAACACCTTTCCTTCCTGTAAACATTTAAAGTAAAGGTTTATATCAAACATAAGAACTTAACTGCACCAATAGATGAATAAAAAAACATTACACGAATGTTCAAGACTTCAAATTGTACAAAACCATACCATGAAGCATATCATGAAGAGAACCCATAGTGGCAAACTCATAAGCAAGGACACGGGTGTTCCCGTCAAGACAGTAACCAAGCAACTCCACAACATTTTCATGCTTAAGCCTTGATACCATAGATACCTGTGAATGTAAGTTGTGAGATAGAAGACCATAGTAAATGCAGAATTCCTAAACAGGGAGAAATACGAACCTGTGCCAGCAATTCTTGGTCTGGCTGCTTACTGGAATCCAGCTTTTTGATTGCTGCACCTCTACCATTTCTTAGAGTACCAAAATATACTCTGCCAAAGGAACCCTCACCAATCAAAGCTTCATCACCAAAACCCTTAGTAACCTCCCTAATTTCATCCATAGGAATGGTGGGAACTGCAATGGGTTGCACTTTCACAGGTTGAGGACCTTTGGGAGTTGGATCGGCAGTGCGATATGCATCATTCCCTGCAGATCAGTTGCAGTTCATTAGATGAATATTATCAGGCAACAGAAGTAGAATGTTGTACGAGAAATAGGGTTGCAGATGATAGAATTGTAATAAAAAAGAATTCGAAGTTATTACTTGCTGGATGGTTTCCTGGGTATTGATTCCTGTTGTCTGGTGCTCTTTGAGTATCTTCATCACCACAGCATCCAAAGCAAGACATATTCTTCCGAGAACAAGTCCTGGCTGGAACCAAGCATCTTTTTATCAGAACCAGCAGTATGAACATAGATAGCTCATACAAAAACAAACAAGCGAGCACTCGGTTGGGAACATAAACGGAACTGTAACTGTAGTTTTGTGGCCATATATCTGACAAATACTAATAGCACGTGCCACAGGACTAGTGGAGAGAAATGGAAGGTGACTTAGTTTCGATTCATACTTCATTCTGTATATAGCGTAATGGCCCCAATGGGGAAATAGAAGTTGAATTTTTAGGAAACAAGTGAAGGAATGGTTAAGATGTACAGCTAAATTTCCCCTCTCCATTCATTTTATCCCACTACTTTGCTTCCCTTTGTCTCACTCTCTCCTCTGTATCTATCTCAAATGGAAAAACCAAGCCCATAAGTGAACCATGACCTGCTTGCAGGTGCAGCATATTCTTCTACGGTACATGCAGCAAGGGAGCTACAGAAATCACACATATATTTTCTATCAAGCAAAACAATCTCATGTGCACACCAAGTTCATGTGCAAACATTCTCTGCCAAGGAAAACCTAAAATATGGAGCCATTCCTCTGTGCTTTATTATTTCTTATTATTATCTTCCCAGGTAGGATTGGAATCCACATGGAAGGCAGAAACTAACAACCACTACTAGCTATTATAGCTGACCAAAAGACAGCTCATTCTGCATCAACATGCTTGATACTTGTCAATATCCTACAGGTTTCATACCACATTGATCCAGACCCAATGACGCATAGCGGCTGGAAACGTCTTAGATTATTCATCCAGCTATCAGTGGCTGGCCCACCGCACCAGATGAACACTTGCAAATTATGTGCTTCCTTTTGCTAGTAAACAAGTGCAACCGCCACAAGGTAGCTATGATAAATGAGAGGGTGGGAGTACATTACTGCCTGGTCCACAGCTTTGAGCTCAACGATAACTACTTCTAAATTTGCATGCAATTAAACTGAAATTACGCGAGGGAAATAGCGCGCAAACAACCTTGGCGGTCTGGCGGGCGCGCCAACTCAGTTCTTCACTCACTCTTGCCCACAGTTCAACCAGTCATGTAACTAATTCCCACAGCACATTAATTCGGGATGCACCCCAAAGAAAACAGATCAAAAGGATAACCACACCAGTCACTATTATTAGCTCTCACACTCCACTGGATGTTAATTCCTATATATACGGACGAAACATCATGCAGCTGTACCGCTGATTCATCATGCCACGCCATAAACTGAGCATTGAAGACACAGAATCGAACTAATTTCTGACGAGAGGCAGCCGCTGCCCTCCAGATACATATTCGCAGTTGACCACTCGCAAGAACTGATTACTAACGAACTTAGAACCCTAGCTTGCTTCTTCACACTAAACGAAGGGGAAAAGCTAGAAAATACTGTAATACAAGAAGTCAAGGCCCTCTTCTTTTCCCTCTCCCACTGCTGCAAGAAGTCAAGCTTAGCACGCCACAAATTCCGCGACGAATCGGAGCCAGACGAGCAAATCGACCGGCAAGAAAGGGGAACCGGCAAGATTCGGAGCTCGGAACAACCAGAGGGGCGCAGCCAGCCCCCGTCCCGCGAAGCAAGCCCGCCCAGGGACGAGATCACGGGAGATCCCGCGAGCGCCCGCAGATCGGAGCAAAAGGCGAGCTGCTGGGGGCAAAGAGGGGAGGGGAGGAGGAGGGGAGCCGAATCCGGCGTGAGAGCACCTTGGGCGTGTCCCGGCGACGGCGACGGCGGAGGGGAGGAGGACGGAGCGGAGGAGCAGGTAGCGGCGGAAGCAGGCAAGAAGGGGGAGGGGAGTAGCAACAGCGTCTGTGAGCTGTCCGGTCCACCCGCGGCGGCGAGCGAGAGGTTATATGCTGGTGCTGCGGGCTGGCTGGTCTACCGGTCGTACCTCCGTCCCCTCCGCGTGCTCGTCAGAACGCGTGTGTGGTGGGGTTGGGTAGGGAAACGGCCATGTGTTTTCTTTCTTTCTTTTCTCCTCCTCTTCTTCTTCTTATTATTTTATTTATGTGTGTACTCTCTCTGTAGATACATCCGTTTATGCGACAAGTAATTTGAACGAAGAAAGTATATAATCTTTTTAATATATGTACGTACATGTTCTTGCTTTTAGTTGGCGAAGAGCGAAAGGCAGTGTCCAACATGTGCGGTGTGTGATGATTGATCAGTAAAAAGGCCAAGAGAGATGCATACAGTGGTTCTGTCTAAATTGATTAAGATGGAGCGGGCCTTGTTATGCCGTCTAAATTCGTAATACGCGCTAAAGTCACACGCTAGATGGACGAGCACGGGAGGGTGACGGCGACTAATTGGGACTTAAATATGTCGCACTTGGTCTTGATTGAGCCATCCAGTTGTGGAACTTGTCAAATTAAGAAGAATGGAGCCACCAGCAACGTTGACTAGAGAGGCTTGGACTAGCAACCAGGTTAAAAAGGTGCTTCGAATCGGTGAAGACTGATTCCTGTGGCATTTTCTGGGTGTGGACGAGCAAATTCCACGGATGCGTGTCGAATTGACCTTCTAACAATTGTGACGAGGCTGTGGGTTTTGAAGATTTTTTTATGAGGAGTACTTAGTTTTTCTGTCATTAAAGAATGCGTTGTTTTAGTTGAATCATGTAGCGGTATCAAATAGTAATGTTTGTGACTTTAATACGTGCTCATATTATAGCATTTTTGTTTCCCTACAATAAAAAAGTTACACCCCCCCCCCCCCCCCCCCCCCCCCCCCCCCCCCCCCCCCCCCGCACGCGCGCCGACGGCCACCACCTTGTCTTCATCACTCACAATGCGTCTGTGTAAAAGTGAAAGAAACTAGACGGCGCAATTATTGACTTCCAGATACGACAACAATGAGAGGGCCACCGCAACAGGGAAGAACTAGAGGAACTTATTTGCCGCCGCCATCACCATTGTTGAAGCCAAACGGGCTACAAACAACTAAACAACCCGCGCACGGAATCCGTTGACCCCCCTCATATCGGCGACCAGGCGGCCGACGGAGGAGGGGGGGGGAGGGGTCGCCGAAAGCGTCACGAGGCCTATAAGAACTCACGACGTAGGCAAGGCATCTCACTCTCGGTGAGCGGGGTCTATTCACCAGTATTTCCTATATATTCCCATATTCGATACATGTTAAGTGCTGGAGACAGTGGCGATTCTATGTGTTAGACCCCATAACTTTTTTGATTACACCCTTAGCTTTTATACATAATTGTGCCAAAATAAGTAGAATAATTGAGAGAGTCTGGTACACTTGACCCCACTGCATTTTTGTGCTGGCAGGTTGGAGGCCCCTAATTACCGTCCTATCATACGACGAATGAACAACGGTACATAATCAAAGTAAACACACGTACCACACCGTGGAAAACTCCAATCATCAAGTCAAAAAGGCAAAATGAAGAACATGCAAGAAGAGCCGCGAGAGAATGAAAGCATTCACACGTCTATTTGACGTACACGACAGGGACACCGTCGCCGTTTGTGTAACCTCTCCGCGTACTCTTTCGATCGCCCCGTATTTGTTTTTTCCTTGTCAAAAAATAAACACAGGAGAACTAATATGCTTATTATTATTATTATTATTATTATTATTATTATTATTATTATTATTATTCATTTTGCTTAGCAGACACGAACATATCTCATGGCAGTACCTGTCAGCCTACAAGCTACGGGTTCTAAAAATCTTTCTGTAGTGTATTCGTGGTCTCATGAACGGTTGGATTCTTCCCGTGTGAGCTGGATTTGGCGTCGGGTTGGTGCCGGTGATGAGTAGTCCAGTGGCAGGTTGTGACGTTGGGGTTGGGGGAGGATAGCGGCGGTGCTGGCTGGCTGGCTGGCACCCGGTTTTTATTTCTGACCTGACGCGCGCCGTCAGGTCGGGTCGGCTTGGTTCACATGCCACTGTGCTCTCCCTGTCCGTCGCCTCCGGTTCTGGTGGCATCTTGGTCTTGCACAGGACCAAGGACAGGGTCAAAACTCCAGAGCGGTCACCTGATTTGTTCTGACAGGTTCGAACGTTTAAAATCTTGCAAATCGGCACTAACATGGAGGGAGGTTTGGAAGAGTCTGATGTCCGTCATGTCAAACTCCAACCACACGGATTTACCCACCCTTCTGTGCATCCACTCCCGCTGACTGGCCTTTCCCTACCCGTACAATCCTCCTTCTTTCCTACACATCCATCGGTGCCGCACACCACCACACCTCCGGCCACCGTGATAGGCAAGAAGTCCGATGCCGAGAAGTGGTCGTCGACGCGCAACTCCAGATCCAGTCCATCCATGCTCTTCGGTGGCCATGTCTTTCACAAATTTACTACATGTGACCATGTCGATTCCCCTGCAGCTGAACCGAGCGCCGCTTGACGGTGCCCGGCTATGAGGCCTCTCACCACATCGACTTTTCGACCTGGTGGGCCGGGCTGAGGACCCCTCGTTAGTTCCACATGGGCCGCATCGGGCAACCCATGACGTATACAAGGAAGATCCAAAAAACTTGGCGTACACAACATGATGCTGGATTCGTGGAGGAATCTACCTCCTCATACGTAGCCGACTACGCTCTTGTACCCTAGGACCCCCCCCCACCACCACCACCACCACCATCATCCGGATATCATATATAAAACTGGGGGCAAGCTCGTAGAAACAATCATAAATCTCTTAGTAGTTTACATGTACTTTGTACACACTCCAATGAAATAAAAGCACAAACATGAAGTAGGGTTTTATCTCCTCGGAGAGCCTGAACCTAGGTAACTCTTGTGCCCCTATTGCCATCGTTCCAAGGAATCTAGCTTAGGATCCTCTACCTAGATTTATGCCGGATTTAGCTCCGATGGTGGTGGCCTATGCAAGTCCTGCTAGATGGATCGTCACGGTTCAATGGGAGTCAAGATCAACGCTTATATCGGGACCGACACGTTCTTCGTTCCAGTTCAGATTTTTCGTCTTCGACGTCGTCACCCTTGTAGCCAACTCGGCTAGCCACCTCAGCCAGATTGAGTCCTTTGCTCTAGGTTGGATCGTGAGATTCGACAACATGGAGTGCATCACGGATCTCCGCGGAGAGCTGCTCTTCATGAGCTTGGTGTCATGCCTGTTGGGGAACATAGTAATTTCAAAAAAAAAATCTACGCACACACAGGATCATGGTGATGCATAGCAATGAGAGGGGAGAGTGTTGTCCACGTACCCTCGTAGACCGAAAGCGGAAGCGTTTGCACAACGCGGTTGATGTAGTCGTACGTCTTCACGATCCGACCGATCAAGTACCGAATGTATGGCAGAGTTCAGCACACGTTCAGCTCGATGATGTCCCTCGAACTCCGATTCAGCCGAGCTTTGAGAGAGAGTTCCGTCAGCACGACGGCGTGATGACGATGATGATCTTCTACCGACGCAGGGTTTCGCCTAAGCACCGCTACGATATTACCGAGGTGGACTATGATGGAGGGGGCACCGCACACGGCTAAGAGATCCAAGAGATCAATTGTTGTGTCTAGAGGTGCCCCCTGCCCCGTATATAAAGGAGCAAGGGGGGAGAGGCGGCCGGCCAGGAGGAGGCGCGCCAGGGAGGAGTCCTACTCCCACCGGGAGTAGGACTCCCTCCTTTCCTAGTTGGAGTATGAGAAGGGGGAAGGAGGAGGGAGAGAGGAAGGAAAGGGGGGTGCCGCCCCCCTCCTTGTCCAATTCGGACTAGAGGGAGAGGGGGCGCGTGGCCTGCCCTGGCCGCCCCTCCTCTTCTCCACTAAGACCCATCTTGGCCCATTAAACCCCCGGGGGGTTCCGGTAACCCCCGGTACTCCGGTAAAATCCTGATTTCACCTCGAACACTTCCGATATCCAAATATAGGCTTCCGATATATCAATCTTTATGTCTCGACCATTTCGAGACTCCTCGTCATGTCCGTGATCACATCAGAGACTCTGAACTTCCTTCGGTACATCAAAACACATAAACTCATACTATAACCGTCATCGAACTTTAAGCGTGCGGACCCTACGGGTTCGAGAACTATGTAGACATGACCGAGACATGTCTCCGGTCAATAACCAATAGCGGAACCTGGATGCTCATATTGGCTCCTACATATTCTACGAAGATCTTTATCGGTCAAACCGCATAACAACATGCGTTGTTCCCTTTGTCATCGGTATGTTACTTGCCCGACATTCGATCGTCGGTATCTTAATACCTAGTTCATTCTCGTTACTGGCAAGTCTCTTTACTCGTTATGTAATACATCATCCCGCAACTAACTCATTACTTGCAATGCTTGCAAGGCTTATAGTGATGTGCATTACCGAGTGGGCCCAGAGATACCTCTCCGACAATCGGAGTGACAAATCCTAATCTCGAAATACGCCAACCCAACAAGTACCTTCGGAGACACCTGTAGCAACTTTATAATCACCCAGTTACGTTGTGACATTTGGTAGCACACAAAGTGTTCCTCCGGTAAACGGGAGTTGCATAATCTCATAGTCATAGGAACATGTATAAGTCATGAAGAAAACAATAGCAGAATACTAAACGATCGTGTGCTAAGCTAACGGAATGGGTCAAGTAAATCACATCATTCTCCTAATGATGTGATCCCGTTAATCAAATGACAACTCATGTTAATGGCTAGGAAACATAACCATTTCTGATCAACGAGCTAGTCAAGTAGAGGCATACTAGTGACACTCTGTTTGTTTATGTATTCACACAAGTATTATGTTTCCGGTTAATACAATTCTAGAATGAATAATAAACATTTATCATGATATAAGGAAATAAATAATAACTTTATTATTGCCTCTAGGGAATATTTCCTTCAGTCTCCCACTTGCACTAGAGTCAATAATCTAGATTACACAGTAATGATTCTTACACCCATGGAGTCTTGGTGTTGATCATGTTTTGCTCGTGGAAGAGGCTTAGTCAATGGGTCTGCAACATTCAAATCCGTATGTATCTTGCGAATTTCTATGTCTCCCACCTGGACTTGATCCCGGATGGAGTTGAAGCGTCTCTTGATGTGCTTGGTTCTCTTGTGAAATCTGGATTCCTTTGCCAAGGCAATTGCACCAGTATTGTCACAAAAGATTTTTCATTGGACCCGATGCACTAGGTATGACACCTAGATCGGATATGAACACCTTCATCCAGACTCCTTCATTTGCTGCTTCCGAAGCAGCTATGTACTCCCCTTCACACGTAGATCCCGCCACAATGCTTTGTTTAGAACTGCACCAACTGACAGCTCCACCGTTCAATGTAAAAACGTATCCGGTTTGCGATTTAGAATCGTCCGGATCAGTGTCAAAGCTTGCATCGACGTAGCCATTTACGACTAGCTCTTTATCACCTCCATAAATGAGAAACAAATCCTTAGTCCTTTTCAGGTATTTCAGGATGTTCTTGACCGATGTGCAGTGATCCACTCCTGGATTACTTTGGTACCTCCCTGCTAAATTTATAGCAAGGCACACATCAGGTCTGGTACACAGCATTGCATACATGATATAGCCTATGGCTGAAGCATAGGGAACATCTTTCATCTTCTCTCTATCTTCTGCAGTGGTCGGGCATTGAGTCTTACTCAACTTCACACCTTGTAACACAGGCAAGAACCCTTTCTTTGCTTGATCCAGTTTGAACTTCTTCAAAACTTTGTCAAGGTATGTGCTTTGTGAAAGTCCAATTAAGCGTCTTGATCTATCTCTATAGATCTTGATGCCCAATATATAAGCAGCTTCACCGAGGTCCTTCATTGAAAAACTCTTATTCAAGTATCCCTTTATGCTATCCAGAAATTCTATATCATTTCCAATCAGCAATATGTCATCCACATATAATATCAGAAATACTACAGAGCTCCCACTCACTTTCTTGTAAATACAGGCTTCTCCAAAAGTCTGTATAAAACCATATGCTTTGATCACACTATCAAAACGTTTATTCCAACTCTGAGAGGCTTGCACCAGTCCATAAATGGATCGCTGGAGCTTGCACACTTTGTTAGCTCCCTTTGGATCGACAAAACCTTCCGGTTGCATCATATACAACTCTTCTTCCAGAAATCCATTCAGGAATGCAGTTTTGACATCCATTTGCCAAATTTCATAATCATAAAATGCAGCAATTGCTAACATGATTCGGACAGACTTAAGCATCGCTACGAGTGAGAAAGTCTCATCGTAGTCAATCCCTTGAACTTGTCGAAAACCTTTTGCAACAAGTCGAGCTTTATAGACAGTAACATTACCGTCAGCGTCAGTCTTCTTCTTGAAGATCCATTTATTTTCAATGGCTTGCCGATCACCGGGCAAGTCAACCAAAGTCCACACTTTGTTCTCTTACATGGATCCCATCTCAGATTTCATGGCCTCAAGCCATTTTGCGAAATCTGGGCTCACCATCGCTTCTTCATAGTTCGTAGGTTCGTCATGGTCTAGCAACATAACTTCTAGAATAGGATTACCGTACCACTCTGGTGCGGATCTCACTCTGGTTGATCTACGAGGTTCAGTAACAACTTGATCTGAAGTTTCATGATCATCATCATTAACTTCCTCACTAATTGGTGTAGGTGTCATAGGAACCGGTTTCTGTGATGAACTACTTTCCAATAAGGGAGCAGGTACAGTTACCTCATCAAGTTCTACTTTCCTCCCACTCACTTCTTTCGAGAGAAACTCCTTCTCTAGAAAGGATCCAAATTTAGCAACAAAAGTTTTGCCTTCAGATCTGTGATAGAAGGTGTACCCAACAGTTGTTGGGGAACGATGCAGAAAACAAAAAAATTCTTACGGGTTCACCAAGATCCATCTTGTTGGAAATATGCCCTAGAGGCAATAATAAAACGATTATTATATTTCCTTGTTTATGATAATTGTCTATTGTTCATGCTCTAAATTGTATTATCCGGAAATCGTAATACATGTGTGAATACATAGACCACAATGTGTCCCTAGTGAGCCTCTAGTTGACTAGCTCGTTGATCAACAGATAGTCATGGTTTCCTGGCTATGGACATAAGAATGTCATTGATAACGGGATCACATCATTAGGAGAATGATGTGATGGACAAGACCCAATCCTAAACATAGCACAAGATCGTATAGTTCGTTTGCTAGAGTTTTTCCAATGTCAAGTATCTTTTCCTTAGACCATGAGATCGTGTAATTCCCGGATACCGTAGGAGTGCTCTGGGTATACCAAACGTCACAACGTAACTTGGTGACTATAAAGGTGTACTACGGGTATCTCCGAAAGTGTCTGTTGGGTTGACACGGATCAAGACTGGGATTTGTCACTTCGTATGACGGAGAGGTATCTCTGGGCCCACTCGGTAATGCATCATCATAATGAGCTCAAAGTGACCAAGTGTCTGGTCATGGGATCATGCATTACGGTACGAGTAAAGTGACTTGCCGGTAACGAGATTGAACGAGGTATTGGGATACCGATGATCGAATCTCGGGCAAGTAACGTACCGATTGACAAAGGGAATTGTATATGGGGTTGCTTGAATCCTCGACGTCGTGGTTCATCCGATGAGATCATCGAGGAGCATGTGGGAGCCAACATGGGTATCCAGATCCCGCTGTTGGTTATTGACCGGAGAGCCGTCTCGGTCATGTCTACATGTCTCCCGAACCTGTAGGGTCTACACACTTAAGGTTCGGTGACGCTAGGGTTGTAGAGATATGAATATGCAGTAATCCGAAAGTTGTTCGGAGTCCCGGATGAGACCCTAGACGTCACGAGGAGTTCCGGAATGGTCCGGAGGTGAAGAATTATATATAGGAAGTGCAGTTTCGGCCATCGGGAGAGTTTCGGGGTCACCGGTATTGTACCGGGACCACCGGAAGGGTCCCGGGGGTCCACCGGGTGGGGCCACCCATCCCGGAGGGCCCCATGGGCCAAAGTGGGGAGGGGAACCAGCCCATGGTGGGCTGGTGCGCCCCCCTAGGCCCACCCCATGCGCCTAGGGTTGGGAACCCTAGGGATGGGGGGCGCCCCACCTGGCTTGGGGGGCACTCCACCCCTTGTCCGCCGCCCCCCTAGGAGATCCCATCTCCTAGGGCCGGCGCACCCCCTAGGGGGCCTATATAAAGGGGGGGGAGGGAGGGAGCAGCCACACCCTTGAGTCTTGGCGCCTCTCTCTCCCCTGCTACACCTCTCCCTCTCGCAGTATAACGGCGAAGCCCTGCTGCGGTGACGCCCTGCATCCACCACCACGCCGTCGTGCTGCTGGATCTTCATCAACCTCTCCTCCCCCCTTGATGGATCAAGAAGGAGGAGACGTCACGCTGACCGTACGTGTGTTGAACACAGAGGTGCCGTCCGTTCGGCGCTAGGATCTCCGGTGATTTGGATCACGTCGAGTACGACTTCCTCATCACCGTTCTTTGAACGCTTCCGCGCGTGATCTACAAAGGTATGTAGATGCAATCCGATCACTCGTTGCTAGATGAACTCATAGATGGATCTTGGTGAAACCGTAGGAAAATTTTTGTTTTCTGCAACGTTCCCCAATAGTGGCATCATGAGCTAGGTCTATGCGTAGTTCTCCTTGCACGAGTAGAACACAATTTGTTGTGGGCGTAGATCTTGTCAACTTTCTTGCCGCTACTAGTCTTATCTTGCTTCAGCAGTATTGTGGGATGAAGCGGCCCGGACCGACCTTACACGTACGCTTACGTGAGACTGGTTCCACCGACTGACATGCACTAGTTGCATAAGGTGGCTAGCGGGTGTCTGTCTCTCCCACTTTGGTTGCAGCGGATTCGATGAAAAGGGTCCTTATGAAGGGTAAATAGAAGTTGACAAATCACGTTGTGACTATTATGTAGGTAAGAAAACGTTCTTGCTAGAACCCTTTTGAAGCCACGTAAAACTTGCAACAACAATTAGAGGACGTCTAACTTGTTTTTGCAGCAAGTGCTTTGTGATGTGATATGGCCAAAGTTGTGATGAATGATGAATGATATATATGTGATGTATGAGATCATGTTCTTGTAATAGGAATCACGACTTGCATGTCGATGAGTATGACAACCGGCAGGAGCCATAGGAGTTGTCTTTATTTTTTGTATGACCTGCGTGTCATTGAGAAACGCCATGTAAATTACTTTACTTTATTGCTAAACATGTTAGCCATAGTAGTAGAAGTTATAGTTGGCGAGCAACTTCATGGAGACACGATGATGGAGATCATGGTGTCATGCCGGTGACAAGATGATCATGGAGCCCCAAGATGGAGATCAAAGGAGCTATGTGATATTGGCCATATCATGTCACTATTATTATTTGATTGCATGTGATGTTTATCATGTTTTTGCATCTTGTTTACTTAGAACGGCGGTAGTAAATAAGATGATCCCTCATAATAATTTCAAGAAAGTGTTCCCCCTAACTGTGCACCGTTGTGACAGTTCGTTGTTTCGAAGCACCACGTGATGATCGGGTGTGATAGATTCCAACGTTCACATACAACGGGTGTAAGACAGATTTACACATGCAAACACTTAGGTTGACTTGACGAGCCTAGCATGTACAGACATGGCCTCGGAACACAGAAGACCGAAAGGTCGAGCATGAGTCGTATAGAAGATACGATCAACATGAAGATGTTCACCGATGTTGACTAGTCCGTCTCACGTGATGATCGGACACGGCCTAGTTAACTCGGGTCATGTTATACTTAGATGACTGGAGGGATGTCTATCTAAGTGGGAGTTCATTATATAATTTGATTAGATGAACTTAATTATCATGAACTTAGTCTAAAATCTTTACAATATGTCTTGTAGATCAAATGGCCAACGTTGTCCTCAACTTCAACGCGTTCCTAGAGAAAACCAAGCTGAAAGATGATGACAGCAACTATACAGACTGGGTCCGGAACCTGAGGATCATCCTCATAGCTGCCAAGAAAGATTATGTCCTATTATCACCGCTAGGTGACGCACCCGTCCCACAGAACCAAGACGTTATGAACGCTTGGCAGACACGTGCTGATGATTACTCCCTCGTTCAATGCGGCATGCTTTACAGCTTAGAACCGGGGCTCCAAAAGCGTTTTGAGCGACATGGAGCATATGAGATGTTCGAAGAGCTGAAAATGGTTTTCCAAGCTCATGCCCGGGTCGAGAGATATGAAGTCTCCGACAAGTTCTTCAGCTGTAAGATGGAGGAAAATAGTTCTGTCAGTGAGCACATACTCACAATGTCTGGGTTACATAACCGCTTGACTCAGCTGGGAGTTAATCTCCCGGATGACGCGGTCATTCACAGAATCCTTCAGTCGCTTCCACCAAGCTACAAGAGCTTTGTGATGAACTTTAATATGCAGGGGATGGAAAATACCATTCCTGAAGTATTTGCAATGCTGAAATCAGGAGAGGTAGAAGTCAAAAAGGACCATCAAGTGTTGATGGTGAATAAAACCACGAAGTTCAAGAAAGGCAAGGGTAAGAAGAACTTCAAGAAGGACGGCAAGGGAGTTGCCGCGCCCGGTAAGCAAGCTGCCGGGAAGAAGCCAAAGAATGGACCCAAGCCCGAGACTGAGTGTTTTTATTGCAAGGGAAGTGGTCACTGGAAGCGGAACTGCCCCAAATACTTAGCGGACAAGAAGGCCGGCAAAACAAAAGGTATATGTGATATACATGTAATTCATGTGTACCTTACCAGTACTCGTAGTAGCTCCTGGGTATTTGATACCGGTGCAGTTGCTCACATTTGTAACTCAAAACAGGAGCTGCGGAATAAACGGAGACTGGCGAAGGACGAGGTGACGATGCGCGTCGGGAATGGTTCCAAGGTCGATGTGATCGCCGTCGGCACGCTACCTCTACATTTACCCACGGGATTAGTTTTAAACCTCAATAATTGTTATTTAATACCAAGTTTGAGCATGAACATTGTATCAGGATCTCGTTTAATTCGAGATGGCTACTCATTTAAATCCGAGAATAATGGTTGTTCTATTTATATGAGAGATATGTTTTATGGTCATGCTCCTATGGTGAATGGTTTATTCTTAATGAATCTCGAGCGTAATGCTACACATATTCATAGTGTGAATACCAAAAGATGTAAGGTTGATAATGATAGTCCCACATACTTGTGGCACTGCCGCCTTAGTCACATAGGTGTCAAACGTATGAAGAAGCTCCATGCAGATGGACTTTTAGAGTCTCTTGATTATGAATCATTTGACACGTGCGAACCATGCCTCATGGGTAAGATGACCAAGACTCCGTTCTCAGGAACAATGGAGCGAGCAACCAACCTATTGGAAATCATACATACTGATGTGTGCGGTCCAATGAGTGTTGAGGCTCGTGGTGGCTATCGTTATGTTCTCACCCTCACTGATGACTTGAGTAGATATGGGTATATCTACTTAATGAAACACAAGTCTGAAACCTTTGAAAAGTTCAAGGAATTTCAGAGTGAGGTTGAGAATCAACGTGACAGAAAAAATTAAGTTTTTGCGATCAGATCATGGAGGAGAATACTTGAGTCACGAATTTGGTACACACTTAAGAAAATGTGGAATAGTTTCACAACTCACGCCGCCTGGAACACCTCAGCGTAATGGTGTGTCCGAACGTCGTAATCGCACTCTATTGGATATGGTGCGATCTATGATGTCTCTTACCGATTTACCGCTGTCATTTTGGGGCTATGCTTTAGAGACTGCCGCATTCACTTTAAATAGGGCTCCGTCGAAATCCGTTGAGACGACACCGTATGAATTATGGTTTGGGAAGAAGCCTAAGCTGTCGTTTCTAAAAGTTTGGGGATGCGGTGCTTATGTCAAGAAACTTCAACCTAAAAAGCTCGAACCCAAGTCGGAAAAATGCGTCTTCATAGGATACCCTAAAGAAACTATTGGGTATACCTTCTACCTCAGATCCGAAGGCAAGATCTTTGTTGCCAAGAATGGATCCTTTCTAGAGAAGGAGTTTCTCTCAAAAGAAGTAAGTGGGAGGAAAGTAGAACTTGATGAAGTATTACCTCTTGAACCGGAAAGTGGTGCAACTCAGGAAAATGTTCCTGTGGTGCCTGCACCAATTAGAGAGGAAGTTAATGATGATGATCAAGATACTTCTTATCAAGCTCCTACTGAACTTCGAAGGTCCACAAGGACACATTCCGCACCAGAGTGGTACGGCAACCCTGTCTTGGAAATCATGTTGTTAGACAATGGTGAACCTTCAAACTATGAAGAAGCGATGGCGGGCCCGGATTCCGACAAATGGCTAGAAGCCATGAAATCCGAGATAGGATCCATGTATGAAAACGAAGTATGGACTTTGACTGACTTGCCCGATGATCGGCGAGCCATAGAAAATAAATGGATCTTTAAGAAGAAGAGAGACGCAGATGGTAATGTGACCATCTATAAAGCTAGGCTTGATGCTAAGGGTTATCGACAAGTTCAAGGGGTTGACTACGATGAGACATTCTCCCCCGTAGCAAAGCTGAAGTCCGTCCGAATCATGTTAGCAATTGCCGCATACTATGATTATGAGATATGGCAAATGGACGTCAAAACGGCATTCCTTAACGGTTATCTTAAGGAAGAACTGTATATGATGCAGCCGGAAGGTTTTGTCGATCCTAAGAATGCTGACAAGGTGTGCAAGCTCCAACGCTCGATTTATGGGCTGGTGCAAGCATCTCGGAGTTGGAACATTCGCTTTGATGAGATGATCAAAGCGTTTGGGTTTATGCAGACTTATGGAGAAGCCTGCGTTTACAAGAAAGTGAGTGTTATATGTAGATGACATACTTTTGATGGGAAATGATATAGAGCTTTTGGACAGCATTAAGGCCTACTTGAATAAGAGTTTTTCAATGAAGGACCTTGGAGAAGCTGCTTATATATTAGGCATCAAGATCTATAGAGATAGATCAAGACGCCTCATAGGTCTTTCACAAAGCACATACCTTGATAAGATATTGAAGAAGTTCAATATGGATCAGTCTAAGAAGGGGTTCTTGCCTGTGTTGCAAGGTGTGAAATTGAGCTCAGCTCAATGTCCGACCACGGCAGAAGATATAGAAGAGATGAGTGTCATCCCCTATGCCTCAGCCATAGGTTCTATTATGTATGCCATGCTATGTACCAGACCTGATTTAAACCTTGCCGTAAGTTTGGTAGGTAGGTACCAAAGTAATCCCGGCAAGGAACACTGGACAGCGGTCAAGAATATCCTGAAGTACCTGAAAAGGACTAAGGAAATGTTTCTCGTTTATGGAGGTGACGAAGAGCTCGTCGTAAAGGGTTACGTCGACGCTAGCTTCGACACAGATCTGGATGACTCTAAGTCACAAACCGGATACGTGTATATTTTGAATGGTGGGGCAGTAAGCTGGTGCAGTTGCAAGCAAAGCGTTGTGGCGGGATCTACATGTGAAGCAGAGTACATGGCAGCCTCGGAGGCAGCACACGAAGCAGTCTGGGTGAAGGAGTTCATTATCGACCTAGGAGTCATACCCAATGCGTCGGGCCCGATGACTCTCTTCTGTGACAACACTGGAGCTATTGTGCTTTCCAAGGAGCCCAGGTTTCACAGGAAGACCAGGCATATCAAGCGTCTCTTCAACTCCATTTGTGAAAGTGTTCAAAATGGAGACATAGAGATTTGTAAAGTACATACGGACCTGAATGTAGCAGATCCGTTGACTAAACCTCTCCCTAGAGCAAAACATGATCAACACCAGAATTCCATGGGTGTTCAATTCATCACAATGTAACTAGATGATTGACTCTAGTGCAAGTGGGAGACTGTTGGAAATATGCCCTAGAGGCAATAATAAAATTATTATTATATTTCCTTGTTTATGATAATTGTCTATTGTTCATGCTCTAATTGTATTATCCGGAAATCGTAATACATGTGTGAATACATAGACCACAATGTGTCCCTAGTGAGCCTCTAGTTGACTAGCTCGTTGATCAACAGATAGTCATGGTTTCCTGGCTATGGACATTGGATGTCATTGATAACGAGATCACATCATTAGGAGAATGATGTGATGGACAAGACCCAATCCTAAACATAGCACAAGATCGTATAGTTCGTTTGCTAGAGTTTTTCCAATGTCAAGTATCTTTTCCTTAGACCATGAGATCGTGTAACTCCCGGATACCATAGGAGTGCTCTGGGTATACCAAACGTCACAATGTAACTGGGTGACTATAAAGGTGTACTACGGGTATCTCCGAAAGTGTCTGTTGGGTTGACACGGATCAAGACTGGGATTTGTCACTCCATATGACGGAGAGGTATCTCTGGGCCCACTCGGTAATGCATCATCATAATGAGCTCAAAGTGACCAAGTGTCTGGTCACGGGATCATGCATTACGGTACGAGTAAAGTGACTTGCCGGTAACGAGATTGAACGAGGTATTGGGATACCGACGATCAAATCTCGGGCAAGTAACATACCGATTGACAAAGGGAATTGTATACGGGGTTGCTTGAATCCTCGACATCGTGGTTCATCCGATGAGATCATCGAGGAGCATGTGGGAGCCAACATGGGTATCCAGATCCCGCTGTTGGTTATTGACCGGAGAAACGTCTCGGTCATGTCTACATGTCTCCCGAACCCGTAGGGTCTACACACTTAAGGTTCGGTGACGCTAGGGTTGTAGAGATATGAATATGCAGTAACCCAAAAGTTTTTCGGAGTCCCGGATGAGATCCTGGACATCACGAGGAGTTCCGGAATGGTCCGGAGGTGAAGAATTATATATAGGAAGTGCAGTTTCGGCCATCGGGATAGTTTCGGGGTCACCGGTATTGTACCGGGACCACCGGAAGGGTCCCGGGGGTCCACCGGGTGGGGCCACCCATCCCAGAGGGCCCCATGGGCCAAAGTGGGGAGGGGAACCAGCCCATAGTGGGCTGGTGCGCCCCCCTAGGCCCACCCCATGCGCCTAGGGTTGGGAACCCTAGGGGTGGGGGGCGCCCCACCTGGCTTGGGGGGCACTCCACCCCTTGGCCGCCGCCCCCCCTAGGAGATCCCATCTCCTAGGGCCGGCGCACCCTCCTAGGGGGCCTATATAAAGGGGGGGGGAGGGAGGGGGCAGCCACACCCTTGAGTCTTGGCGCCTCCCTCTCCCCTGCTACACCTCTCCCTCTCGCAGTATAATGGCGAAGCCCTGCTGCGGTGACGCCCTGCATCCACCACCACGCCGTCGTGCGGCTGGATCTTCATCAACCTCTCCTCCCCCCTTGCTGGATCAAGAAGGAGGAGACGTCACGCTGACCGTACGTGTGTTGAACACGGAGGTGCCGTCCGTTCGGCGCTAGGATCTCGGGTGATTTGGATCACGTCGAGTACGACTTCCTCATCACCGTTCTTTGAACGCTTCCGCGCGTGATCTACAAAGGTATGTAGATGCAATCCGATCACTCGTTGCTAGATGAACTCATAGATGGATCTTGGTGAAACCGTAGGAAATTTTTTGTTTTCTGCAACGTTCCCCAACACATCTATGAGTTCATCTAGCAATGAGTGATCGGATGCATCTACATACCTTTGTAGATCGCGAGCGGAAGCGTTCAAAGAACGGGGATGAGGGAGTCGTACTCGACGTGATCCAAATCACCGGAGATCCTAGCGCCGAACGGACGGCACCTCCGCGTTCAACACACGTACGGTCAGCGTGACGTCTCCTCCTTCTTGATCCAGCAAGGGGAAAGGAGAGGTTGATGAAGATCCAGCAGCACGACGGCGTGGTGGTGGATGCAGCAGTCACCGCAGCAGGGCTTCGCCGAGGTGTAGCAGGGGAGAGGGAGGCGCCAAGGCTTAAGGGTCCGGCTGCCCCTCCATCCCCCCCTTTATATAGGCCCCCTTGGGGGGGGCGCCGGCCCTTGGAGATCAGATCTCCCAAGGGGGGCGGCGGCCAGGGGGGTTGGAGTACCCCCCAAGGCAAGTGGGGCGCCCCCCACCCTAGGGTTTCCAACCCTAGGCCCAGGGGGTGGGCCAAGGGGGCGCACCAGCCCACTATGGGCTGGTTACCCTCCCCACTTCAGCCCATGGGGCCCTCCGAGATGGGTGGCCCCACCCGTTGGACCCCCGGGACCCATCCGGTGGTCCCGGTACAATGCCGGTGATCCCGAAACTCTCCCGATGGCCGAAACTGCACTTCCTATATATAATTCTTCACCTCCGGATCATTCTGGAACTCCTCGTGACATCTGGGATCTCATCCGGGACTCCGAACAACTTTCGGGTTACTGCATATTCATATCTCTACAACCCTAGCGTCACCGAACCTTAAGTGTGTAGACCCTACGGGTTCGGGAGACATGTAGACATGACCGAGACGGTTCTCCGTTCAATAACCAACAGCGGGATCTAGATACGCATGTTGGCTCCCACATGCTCCTCGATGATCTCATCGGATGAACCACGATGTCGAGGATTCAGGCAATCCCGTATACAATTCCCTTTGTCAATCGGTACGTTACTTGCCCGAGATTCGATCGTCGGTATCCCAATACCTCGTTCAATCTTGTTACCGGCAAGTCACTTTACTCATACCGTAATGCATGATCCCATGACCAGACACTTGGTCACTTTGAGCTCATTATGATGATGCATTACCGAGTGGGCCCAGAGATACCTCTCCGTCATACGGAGTGACAAATCCCAGTCTTGATCCGTGTCAACCCAACAGACACTTTCGGAGATACCTGTAGTATACCTTTATAGTCACCCAGTTACGTTGTGACGTTTGGTACACCCAAAGCACTCCTACGGTGTCCGGGAGTTACACGATCTCATGGTCTAAGGAAAAGATACTTGACATTGGAAAAACTCTAGCAAACGAACTGTACGATCTTGTGCTATGTTTAGGATTGGGTCTTGTCCATCACATCATTCTCCTAATGATGTGATCTTGTTATCAATGACATCCAATGTCCATAGCCAGGAAACCATGACTATCTGTTGATTAACGAGCTAGTCAACTAGAGGCTTACTAGGGACATGTTGGTGTCTATGTATTCACACATGTATTACGATTTCCGGATAACACAATTATAGCATGAATAAAAGACAATTATCATGAACAAGGAAATATAATAATAATCCTTTTATTATTGCCTCTAGGGAATATTTCCAACAGTCTCCCACTTGCACTAGAGTCAATAATCTAGTTACATTGTGATGAATCGAACACCCATAGAGTTCTGGTGTTGATCATGTTTTGCCCTAGGAAGAGGTTTAGTCAATGGATCTGCGACATTCAGATCCGTATGTACTTTACAAATATCTATGTCTCCATCTTAAACATTTTCACGAATGGAGTTGAAGCGACGCTTGATGTGCCTGGTCTTCTTGTGAAACCTGGGCTCCTTGGCAAGTGCAATAGCTCCAGTGTTGTCACAGAAGAGTTTGATCGGCCCCGACGCATTGGGTATGACTCCTAGGTCGGTGATGAACTCCTTCACCCAAATTGCTTCATGTGCTGCCTCCGAGGCTACCATGTACTCCGCTTCACATGTAGATCCCGCCACGACGCTGTGACGCCCGGATAATTAGGCTACAGTAATCGCACGTTAATGGTGCCACGTCACACGATTACTGTTGCTAACCTCGCGTTAGTTCGAAACCGATCCAACTTCAAAATTGAATTAAAGGCAAACAACAAAAGTTTTCAGAAACTAAAACTAAAATGTTCAGGTTGTGTCAAATAAATCATAAGTAGTAATGGTGGAGAAACCACATTTTTATAAAATATTTAAATGCTCTAAATTAACTAAAACAACAACTTGAACAATTAATTAAATACCTTTTCAAGTTATAAGGTTACAAACTATTTTAATTAAATGCCAAAATAATATTGGCAGTGGTATATTTGGTAATGCTAGTTTAGGTACTATTTTTATATTTTATAAAAATAAAATAATTAGTAAACAAAATAGGAAACTAATAGACAGTAAAAGAAAAGTAAACAAAAGGTAAAAGGATTTTTTTAAAAGGTAAACAAGCCCCCTGTTCACTGGACCCAAGCCACTAGAGCCGGCCCAGCCCACCCCCCCACACCCGCGGTCGATCCCCTCCTCTCACTGCTCCTCCGACCGGGCGCCTGGACGCGCTCCCACGCGACCGCCTCGCCGGCGACGCTGGGAGGAGGATAAGGCCGCCAGCTCTCCGACGCCTCGGCCCCCTCGCCTCCCACTTGCCTGCTCTGCTCCACTCGCCCCCCACTCCTCTCCCTTCCCCCTCCTCCAGATCCATCGAGCGCTGCCACCGCCGTCGCTCCACCGTGGCCATGGCCAACGCCCTCCCTGGGCCTTGTCGAGCACGCCCACGCGGCCACCGAGCCCCCTTCGCCTCGCCGACGTGTTCATGAGCTTCGCCATCGCCCTCCTCGTCTTCTGGTGCCACCCGTTGGAGTTAGGCGCCTCTGCTTCGACCGGATCGGGATCGTCTTCAACCTCCAGTCGCCGGCAATCTTCCTCGATTTGAGCATCCCCTGCTGCTCCTAGTCACTCGCCGGGTCTCCGTGTGCCTCCGTGGTGAGCCCCTCTGCCGATTCCCCGCCTTTCCCCTTCGAATCCCTCGCCGTAGGAGTCCCCACCCGTGCTAGGCCGTCACGTCCGGAGCTTCGCACTCCGCGCTCCTGGCCACGCTCCCCCGAGCCCTTGCCGCATCCGTCCGCGCCCCTGCGGCACCCATGAACGCCCGCCCTGCCTGCTGCCGTCCAGCCGCTCCCCTGCCTTGCGCCCGCGCGCCATGGTCGCATAGCACCGCGGCCACGCGCCCACCGGCCCGCACGCTGCTTGCGGCCGCTGCCGTTGCGTGCCTTCGCCTAGCCCCGTGCCTTCTCTGCTGCTGCGTGCTTGCTGCTCACGCACCGCTGCTGCTCTGCTGAATCTGCTGGTGCTTACTACTACTGCCGCCGCTGGTTGCTACTATGATGCTGCTCTGCTACAGTAACATTCAGTTACTGTAGTAGTAGCTAGCTTTTGCGCTGCTATGCTGTTTAGCTCTCTGGACAGCCCCTAAACAACAACTCATCAAGTGCTAACATGAGTAAAAATAATATGAGTAGAAAGTACACATGACAAACTCCGTTTTATCCCACTGGACCAAATCCTTTCGATACCTGGATTAAATCCTATGAAAATTGCAAAATGCTTTGTTGTGTTAACAGGGAACAGAAGTAACCCCTAGCTATGTGTTCCGTGTGTGTGCGTATGTGTATTCTGTGTGTGTGGCCGGCCGTGACTAATTTCCAGCCATGTCCAATTAGTTTAGGATTAATTAGTAGTTAGGTTATCTACTAGTAGATGACATGTGGGACTCCCCCTTGATTAAATTAGTGAGTTGTTTTATTAACATTTGAGACAATGGCATATGGGACCAACCTACACTATTCATCTTTTGACTATTCAATGTTTGATTAGGTCAACCCACCCCACTGGCCCCACTGGCATACTCATAGGCTAGAGTAACACTAGGAGGCAAAAATAATTGCTGTTATAATTTCGAATTAAATTAAACCCAGTAATTTCTAGAAAATGAATTAAAACTTTAAAATTTAATATAAAATAATCCGTAGCTCGGATGAAAATAATTTATACATGAAATTTGCTCAAAACGACGAGACGAACCCGGATACACAGCTCGTTCGTCCGCCACGCATCCCTAGCATAGCAAACACGCAATTTTCCCCCTCCGATTCATCTGTCCGAAAACGCGAGACACCGGGAATACTTTCCCGGATGTTTCCCCCCTTCGCCGGTATCACATAATACCGCGTTAGGGCATACCTAGCACCGCGTATTGCCACGTCTTGCTTTGTGTTACATTTGATTGCTCTGTTATTTATTGTGTTCCCCCTTCGTTACTTCTTTCCGGTAGACCCTGAGGCCGATGCCGGTACCCCTGTGATCGACTACTTCGACGACCCCTCCTTCTTGCCTGAGCAACCAGGCAAGCCCCCCCCCTTGATCACCAGATATCGCCTACTCTCTTCTATACTGCTTGCATTAGTGTAGTGTAGCATGATACTGCTTTCCGTTATTCCTATCCTGATGCATAGCCTGTCCTTGTTACTACTGTTGTTACCTTTACCTACAATCCTACATGCCTAGTATAGGATGCTAGTGTTCCATCAGTGGCCCTACACTCTTGTCCGTCTGCCATGCTATACTACTGGGCCATGATCACTTCGGGAGGTGATCACGGGCATATGCTATATACTTTACACTGTTACATTACCTGTGGTACTGTTCGGAGATGGGGGCTGAAGGGGCAGGTGGTTCCACCCAGGTAGTGGTGGGCCTGGGTTCCCGACGGCCCCCGACTGTTACCTTGTGGCAGAGCGACAGGGCAGGTTGAGACCACCTAGGAGAGAGGTGACCTGGCCCTGGTCGGCGTTCGCGGACACTTAACACGCTTAACGAGATCTGGGTATTTGATCTGAGTCTGGCCATTTGGTCTATACGCACTAACCATCTACGGGGAGTAGTTATGGGTATCCCGGCGTCGTGGTATCAGCCGAAGCCTTCGTGACGTCAGCGACTGAGTGGCGCGCGCCGGATTGGACCGTAAGCCTGCTCTTGTATTAAGGGGGCTAGTTCTGCTTCCGGCCGCATTCGCAACGTGCAGGTGTGCTATGGGCGATGGGCCCAGACCCCTGTGCGCTTAGGTTTAGACCGGCGTGCTGACCTCTCTGTTGTGCCTAGGTGGGGCTGCGACGTGTTGATCTTCCACGGTCGGGCATGACCCAGGAAAGTGTGTCCGGCCAAATGGGATCAAGCGTGTTGGGGTATGTGGTGCACCCCTGCAGGGAAGTTAATCTATTCGAATAGCCGTGATCTTCGGTAACAGGACGACTTGGAGTTGTACCTTGACCTTATGACAACTAGAACCGGATACTTAATAAAACACACCCTTCCAAGTGCCAGATACAACCGATGGTCGCTCTCTCACAGGGCGACGAGGGGAGGATCATCGGTTAGGATTATGCTATGCGATGCTACTTGGAGGACTTCAGTCTACTCTCTTCTACATGTTGCAAGACGGAGGCTGCCAGAAGCGTAGTCTTCGAAAGGACTAGCTATCCCCCTCTTATTCCGGCTTTCTGCAGTTCAGTCCACATATGATAGCCTTATTCCATTTGATACCAATGCATACATATGTAGTGTAGCTCCTTGCTTGCGAGTACTTTGGATGAGTACTCACGGTTGCTTTCTCCTTCTTTTCCCTCTATCCCTTCTACCTGGTTGTCGCAAGCAGATGCTGGAGTCCAGGAGCCAGACGCCACCGTCGATGACGACTACTACTATTCGGGAGGTGCCTACTACTACGTGCAGCCCGCTGACGACGACTAGGAGTAGTTTAGGAGGATCCCAGGCAGGAGGCCTGCGCCTCTTTCGATCTGTATCCCAGTTTGTGCTAGCCTTCTTAAGGCAAACTTGTTTAACTTATGTCTGTACTCAGATATTGTTGCTTCCGCTGACTCGTCTATGATCGAGCTCATGTATTCGAGCCCTCGAGGCCCCCTGGCTTGTAATATGATGCTTGTATGACTTATTTATGTTTTAGAGTTGTGTTGTGATATCTTCCCGTGAGTCCCTGATCTTGATCGTACACATTTGCGTGTATGATTAGTGTACGATTAAATCAGGGGCGACACAAGTTGGTATCAGAGCCGACTGCCTGTAGGAATCCCCCTTCCAAACTCCTTGGCCGAAGTTGAGTCTAGTGACTGAAAAACTTTTACTAACATGGCTATGTGCCTTACGGGTCCATGTTGCCATTTGGGTGGTATTAGGATCTTTTATTCCTTGTCTATACTCTGGGACTCTGATCACTCTTCTATTTGGGGTAAAAGGTTTTGCTAACTCTAACTCTAGGTTCTCGTAATTACTTCCTTCCGGAGAGCCCCTTATTACAGATGATCGCCTGCTGCACCAGAAAATTCAGAAGATACTCCCCGATGTTATCCCGAGAACTTGTACTCGTTGCTTTTGCAATTCCCTTCCACCGAAATATCCCTATGGATAAATACTTACACCTGTCATGCTTACTTTTATTCCCAGTCGATCTTGTTATTACAAGATACCCCGAGAATATTTTGTGCCTACTGCCTTGCAGTTCTTTGCCACCTGATTATCCCTAAGAATAATTTCTCGCAGTTTCCGAGTATCCGCTCATCCCCAGTTGTTCAGGTGTTTCACAAAAGTCTTTGAAATACTATTCAATCCTCCGAAAATCCTTAGCAACTAATGCTCTGCAAATACTTGTATGCTTATATTATGGATGCTCCCATATCACTAGCAATATTCACTAGTATCTTTTGTCACCGTCATTTTGATCCTATTGATTCAACATGTGTGCGAATGCACACAATCATCTATCAACCCTTCTAAATTATCTTTCCGGCTCAGACATCCTTTTAAACATGAGCTGGTTCCCGACCAGTCGGATTGCCATTGATTGTACCCCTAAGTCTATGCAACTTATCCATCCTTAAGTCAGAGCGTTTGCTTCTGATCCCTTGATCGTAAATCATAATCCTTTTGCATTTGAACTTTGAATTAGTCAGGTGTTTCTATCATCAGATCTCCTTGCATTCTTCTTCCTCTGGTTGAGTACCGATGCTCACATCATATCCCTTGTGGACCATCGGTTCCTTTGTTGGATTTTATCCGACAGTGTGCTTCATATTGAATAACCTTGTGAGCCTTTGCATGGGTATATAATGCCTTTGGTAAATTGTATCATCTGCTTTTGAACAATGCTCTACTTTCGAGCTTGTATTATCTACTCCGAAGTTTGTGGTATATGTTCCTAAGATGCCCTGATGGGTTGGACCTACGCCTTCCCTAATCCGCGTGAACCCGAAATATTACACGGGTCATACTTATCTGGTATTGCACCAGGTAAAAACTTTCAACAACTAATGTCATTTTCGAAATACGAGAGGTGAATGAAAGGTTATGCGTTGAACAAGTGGGAGTCGACCTTGAACCCTGTGTTCATGCCCATGGACACGATGTATACCTTGTCATGGAAGCTTCTCTTAAAATAATTATCCCCTTGTTATAAGTTCATCTTGTATCCATGGACGTGGTTCCGACCATGTTCCTCCTTGATTCCGTTTCTCGTGCAAGTTTGAGCCCTTATCTTCTGCAGAGCAACACCCTAGTCCAACCTCTACCTTGATCTGTCGTCGAGTATTACCCCCTGGTATCTTGAGATAATCATGGAACTGCATAACTTCTTATGAGTTCTTCATCAAGTGCTACATTCTCACTGATTCCAATTTTCCACGGGCTGGAGTTATTAGACACTCAAAGACACCGATAACTGAATCGAGATCGCACCGCGATTAAACAACTCTTGGTAACCTTCATTACTTACGAATTTGAACTCGATCACGTAAGTCCTGGCCTGCTCGGCTATATCATTATCATGCTAAACTTTAACTGTGCTACCTGGTCCTTAATCCCGGAGCACAACTTTCGATGATGAGCTAAGCTTACGACGATCATGCTCGTCATATCAGTTCACCTTGAACAACAAGCTTGATTTCAAGTTTGTGTCCTACCCATGGTTCCAATAACCTTTCGCTCCATCATTCCTTTGACCTGATGTCGTCGCTGATTGATTACATCTTCATGAAATCCCTCGACAAATGTGTCGTGATCATCATCGACCTTATGAGCTCTTCCAGGATATCAATTGAGTTCATGATGAGAAATATTATCCTTGCCCCCGATGATTTGTGTTAGTTTTGACCACTTTATTGCCTTCCGGTCAACACAAATGTGTTCGTGTTTTGTGTTATACCTTGAGTTCCCTGCTATCCAGCATTTGTTCTTCTTTACCTTGGAGTATTACCATCTTTTAATATCAAGGATGTTGTGAGGATTTCTCCACCTCTTAAGAATTCTTGGAATAGTGATACTTCTCATCATCACCATTCTTTCTTGGTCCTCGCGTTGATTCCAACCGAGGTACCAACAAGTGAACGGTGCTGTTTGGATTCTGCCTTTCTAGCAACCCTATTACTTTGAAGTTAATGGCCAGCCATTCATTCTTAGACTATTGATTATTGAATCACCATTCTGACATTGGTCGTGCAGCCCAACCATATTTCGGGCGCATCTTTCTACCAATGTTTAACTGTGTATGTTTTCCTCCAGCATACCTCATTATATCATTTGATCTGACAAATGTTATCTCCTTGTTCACATAGTTGTGGAAATCCATCCTTTTTGGAAATGTCAATGGATTGTCGCTGAGTCAATCAGCCACCTCCTCATCCTCTCCTTGGTCTAATGATGAACTATTGTTTTGGGACCCACTTCCATAGTTCATTTCCCGAGAATCTTACAATGTCGTCTCGTCGATTTGTGTTGCACCTTTTCATCTCGGACATCCTGCGTCTGAGGTATCATGGCACCAACCAGATCTGAATCTCAGTCAAATATGATGGTTGGGACTTATTTCCAAGAGTTATAACATTGGTCCTTATATATCGGTAAGGTGAGGTCATGCCTATCACCCCTGGCCGGAGGACCTATTGTTATAGTTCCCTTTTTAGCAAGCTTAGCGATTCTTCCCTGAGGAAATCATAAGACTTATGCTATAAGTTGTTCCTGATGAATCCTTTGTGCATCCAAATTCCGACCCCTTACTTGATGACCACGTCAATGCTATCTCGAAGCATGTCTATGGTACTCCGTTTTTCAACAAGAACATTTGAAGCCCAGTGCTAAATGTCTCTTGCTCAATTATCCAATCACCGTTGTATGGGTAATGTCATGAAATTTCTCTCCCCTTTCCTGAAGGGTTTTCTACTTAATATCCTGCCAGGGATATCATGCTCTATTTGTCCTTGGGAAGGATATACCCCTAAAATAAGTGTTCAAAAACATTTTCCTTTCCATTGATCTGTTTGATCTGATAATCATACTATCCTTCCCATTGTATTGATTAACATTTCTAGTAATCTGACTTATCTGAGCAGTGGCATTTCCCTGCTTAGCTAAGCACCTTGTTGTACCACTCTGTCAGTAAGACCCTGTTACTATTGTTGATGACATTCCGGTAGCCACCGATGGACGAGAATTTTGCCTATTGGTCCGCCTCGTTCAACGAGCAGGAAAATGGTTCTCTTCGCCCCTCGCCCTAGGTACCAACGTTGTTGCCAACAAAACTGACAGGCTATCCTCTGACATACTTTGCTATCTTGACCGTGCAAGATGTCGGCTCCCTTCCTACTTTCAAGCACATGGTGGGCCCATAACCCATAGTTCCACAGGATCGAAACCTGACTCTCCTGTACACCCTGTTGTCAAAGTTATTCCTCACACTTGACTTTGTATGTAATTCACGGGCCACCTGCCTAGTGATCTATTCTGGTATCAGATGCAATACTTATTCTCCTTGCTCTGAACCCCTTTCACCTTCTGATTAGGCCATTGAATGATTGCCTGCCCATTGGAAACTTCTCATGGTACCTTCTTACTTTACTCTCGATATTTTCTTAAGTTTAAATTCGAGAGTTACTTCCGACACCTCCCTCGATGTTATCGACCAGAAAGTTGACCTTGCAGAGGTCTGTTCTCCCGGAATACCCACCCTTTATTCTCTCGTAAGTACGATGGAGTTCCTGAAGAAAGGATGCCGACTGCATTATCATGACCTGAAGCAGAGAAATGAAGACATCAATGTATGGGACCGGCCTCTTGAGAAGAGCAAGGCAGAATGAGAAGACCCGCTAAATTCGTTACCAAACCTTCCCCCTTTCACTACCTCTTAAATCTCGGGACGAGATTTCTTGTAGTGGAGGAGAATTGTGACGCCCGGATAATTAGGCTACAGTAATCGCACGTTAATGGTGCCACGTCACACGATTACTGTTGCTAACCTCGCGTTAGTTCGAAACCGATCCAACTTCAAAATTGAATTAAAGGCAAACAACAAAAGTTTTCAGAAACTAAAACTAAAATGTTCAGGTTGTGTCAAATAAATCGTAAGTAGTAATGGTGGAGAAACCACATTTTTATAAAATATTTAAATGCTCTAAATTAACTAAAACAACAACTTGAACAATTAATTAAATACCTTTTCAAGTTATAAGGTTACAAACTATTTTAATTAAATGCCAAAATAATATTGGCAGTGGTATATTTGGTAATGCTAGTTTAGGTACTATTTTTATATTTTATAAAAATAAAATAATTAGTAAAAAATAGGAAACTAATAGACAGTAAAAGAAAAGTAAACAAAAGGTAAAAGGATATTTTTAAAAGGTAAACAAGCCCCCTGTTCACTGGACCCAAGCCACTAGAGCCGGCCCAGCCCACCCCCCACACCCGCGGTCGATCCCCTCCTCTCACTGCTCCTCCGACCGGGCGCCTGGACGCGCTCCCACGCGACCGCCTCGCCGGCGACGCTGGGAGGAGGATAAGGCCGCCAGCTCTCCGACGCCTCGGCCCCCTCGCCTCCCACTTGCCTGCTCTGCTCCACTCGCCCCCCACTCCTCTCCCTTCCCCCTCCTCCAGATCCATCGAGCGCTGCCACCGCCGTCGCTCCACCGTGGCCATGGCCAACGCCCTCCCTGGGCCTTGTCGAGCACGCCCACGCGGCCACCGAGCCCCCTTCGCCTCGCCGACGTGTTCATGAGCTTCGCCATCGCCCTCCTCGTCTTCTGGTGCCACCCGTTGGAGTTAGGCGCCTCTGCTTCGACCGGATCGGGATCGTCTTCAACCTCCAGTCGCCGGCAATCTTCCTCGATTTGAGCATCCCCTGCTGCTCCTAGTCACTCGCCGGGTCTCCGTGTGCCTCCGTGGTGAGCCCCTCTGCCGATTCCCCGCCTTTCCCCTTCGAATCCCTCGCCGTAGGAGTCCCCACCCGTGCTAGGCCGTCACGTCCGGAGCTTCGCACTCCGCGCTCCTGGCCACGCTCCCCCGAGCCCTTGCCGCATCCGTCCGCGCCCCTGCGGCACCCATGAACGCCCGCCCTGCCTGCTGCCGTCCAGCCGCTCCCCTGCCTTGCGCCCGCGCGCCATGGTCGCATAGCACCGCGGCCACGCGCCCACCGGCCCGCACGCTGCTTGCGGCCGCTGCCGTTGCGTGCCTTCGCCTAGCCCCGTGCCTTCTCTGCTGCTGCGTGCTTGCTGCTCACGCACCGCTGCTGCTCTGCTGAATCTGCTGGTGCTTACTACTACTGCCGCCGCTGGTTGCTACTATGATGCTGCTCTGCTACAGTAACATTCAGTTACTGTAGTAGTAGCTAGCTTTTGCGCTGCTATGCTGTTTAGCTCTCTGGACAGCCCCTAAACAACAACTCATCAAGTGCTAACATGAGTAAAAATAATATGAGTAGAAAGTACACATGACAAACTCCGTTTTATCCCACTGGACCAAATCCTTTCGATACCTGGATTAAATCCTATGAAAATTGCAAAATGCTTTGTTGTGTTAACAGGGAACAGAAGTAACCCCTAGCTATGTGTTCCGTGTGTGTGCGTATGTGTATTCTGTGTGTGTGGCCGGCCGTGACTAATTTCCAGCCATGTCCAATTAGTTTAGGATTAATTAGTAGTTAGGTTATCTACTAGTAGATGACATGTGGGACTCCCCCTTGATTAAATTAGTGAGTTGTTTTATTAACATTTGAGACAATGGCATATGGGACCAACCTACACTATTCATCTTTTGACTATTCAATGTTTGATTAGGTCAACCCACCCCACTGGCCCCACTGGCATACTCATAGGCTAGAGTAACACTAGGAGGCAAAAATAATTGCTGTTATAATTTCGAATTAAATTAAACCCAGTAATTTCTAGAAAATGAATTAAAACTTTAAAATTTAATATAAAATAATCCGTAGCTCGGATGAAAATAATTTATACATGAAAGTTGCTCAAAACGACGAGACGAACCCGGATACACAGCTCGTTCGTCCGCCACGCATCCCTAGCATAGCAAACACGCAATTTTCCCCCTCCGATTCATCTGTCCGAAAACGCGAGACACCGGGAATACTTTCCCGGATGTTTCCCCCCTTCGCCGGTATCACATAATACCGCGTTAGGGCATACCTAGCACCGCGTATTGCCACGTCTTGCTTTGTGTTACATTTGATTGCTCTGTTATTTATTGTGTTCCCCCTTCGTTACTTCTTTCCGGTAGACCCTGAGGCCGATGCCGGTACCCCTGTGATCGACTACTTCGACGACCCCTCCTTCTTGCCTGAGCAACCAGGCAAGCCCCCCCCCTTGATCACCAGATATCGCCTACTCTCTTCTATACTGCTTGCATTAGTGTAGTGTAGCATGATACTGCTTTCCGTTATTCCTATCCTGATGCATAGCCTGTCCTTGTTACTACTGTTGTTACCTTTACCTACAATCCTACATGCCTAGTATAGGATGCTAGTGTTCCATCAGTGGCCCTACACTCTTGTCCGTCTGCCATGCTATACTACTGGGCCATGATCACTTCGGGAGGTGATCACGGGCATATGCTATATACTTTACACTGTTACATTACCTGTGGTACTGTTCGGAGATGGGGGCTGAAGGGGCAGGTGGTTCCACCCAGGTAGTGGTGGGCCTGGGTTCCCGACGGCCCCCGACTGTTACCTTGTGGCAGAGCGACAGGGCAGGTTGAGACCACCTAGGAGAGAGGTGACCTGGCCCTGGTCGGCGTTCGCGGACACTTAACACGCTTAACGAGATCTGGGTATTTGATCTGAGTCTGGCCATTTGGTCTATACGCACTAACCATCTACGGGGAGTAGTTATGGGTATCCCGGCGTCGTGGTATCAGCCGAAGCCTTCGTGACGTCAGCGACTGAGTGGCGCGCGCCGGATTGGACCGTAAGCCTGCTCTTGTATTAAGGGGGCTAGTTCTGCTTCCGGCCGCATTCGCAACGTGCAGGTGTGCTATGGGCGATGGGCCCAGACCCCTGTGCGCTTAGGTTTAGACCGGCGTGCTGACCTCTCTGTTGTGCCTAGGTGGGGCTGCGACGTGTTGATCTTCCACGGTCGGGCATGACCCAGGAAAGTGTGTCCGGCCAAATGGGATCAAGCGTGTTGGGGTATGTGGTGCACCCCTGCAGGGAAGTTAATCTATTCGAATAGCCGTGATCTTCGGTAACAGGACGACTTGGAGTTGTACCTTGACCTTATGACAACTAGAACCGGATACTTAATAAAACACACCCTTCCAAGTGCCAGATACAACCGATGGTCGCTCTCTCACAGGGCGACGAGGGGAGGATCATCGGTTAGGATTATGCTATGCGATGCTACTTGGAGGACTTCAGTCTACTCTCTTCTACATGTTGCAAGACGGAGGCTGCCAGAAGCGTAGTCTTCGAAAGGACTAGCTATCCCCCTCTTATTCCGGCTTTCTGCAGTTCAGTCCACATATGATAGCCTTATTCCATTTGATACCAATGCATACATATGTAGTGTAGCTCCTTGCTTGCGAGTACTTTGGATGAGTACTCACGGTTGCTTTCTCCTTCTTTTCCCTCTATCCCTTCTACCTGGTTGTCGCAAGCAGATGCTGGAGTCCAGGAGCCAGACGCCACCGTCGATGACGACTACTACTATTCGGGAGGTGCCTACTACTACGTGCAGCCCGCTGACGACGACTAGGAGTAGTTTAGGAGGATCCCAGGCAGGAGGCCTGCGCCTCTTTCGATCTGTATCCCAGTTTGTGCTAGCCTTCTTAAGGCAAACTTGTTTAACTTATGTCTGTACTCAGATATTGTTGCTTCCGCTGACTCGTCTATGATCGAGCTCATGTATTCGAGCCCTCGAGGCCCCCTGGCTTGTAATATGATGCTTGTATGACTTATTTATGTTTTAGAGTTGTGTTGTGATATCTTCCCGTGAGTCCCTGATCTTGATCGTACACATTTGCGTGCATGATTAGTGTACGATTAAATCGGGGGCGACACAGACGCTCTGCTTGCAGCTGCACCAGCTTACTGCTCCACCATTCAACATATACACGTATCCGGTTTGTGACTTAGAGTCATCTAGATCTGTGTTGAAGCTAGCGTCGACGTAACCCTTTACGACGAGCTCTTCGTCACCTCCATAAACGAGAAACATGTCCTTAGTACTTTTTAGGTACTTCAGGATATTCTTGACCGCTGTCCAGTGTTCCTTGCCGGGATTACTTTGGTATCTTCCTACCAAACTTACGGCAAGGTTTACATCAGGTCTGGTACACAGCATGGCATACATTATAGACCCTATGGCTGAGGCATAGGGGATGACACTCATCTCTTCTATATCTTCTGCCGTGGTCGGACATTGAGCTGAGCTCAATTTCACACCTTGCAACACAGGCAAGAACCCCTTCTTAGACTGATCCATATTGAACTTTTTCAATATCTTATCAAGGTATGTGCTTTGTGAAAGACCTATGAGGCATCTTGATCTATCTCTATAGATCTTAATGCCTAATATATAAGCAGCTTCTCCAAGGTCCTTCATTGAAAAACTCTTATTCAAGTAGGCCTTAATGTTGTCCAAAAGTTCTATATCATTTCCCATCAAAAGTATGTCATCTACATATAATATGAGAAATGCTACAGAGCTCCCACTCACTTTCTTGTAAACGCAGGCTTCTCCATAAGTCTGCATAAACCCAAACGCTTTGATCATCTCATCAAAGCAAATGTTCCAACTCCAAGATGCTTGCACCAGCCCATAAATGGATTGCTGGAGCTTGCAAACCTTGTTAGCATTCTTAGGGTCGACAAAACCTTCTGGCTGCATCATATACAGTTCTTCCTTAAGATAACCGTTAAGGAATGCCGTTTTGACGTCCATTTGCCATATCTCATAATCATAGTATGCGGCAATTGCTAACATGATTCGGACGGACTTCAGCTTTGCTACGGGAGAGAATGTCTCATCGTAGTCAACCCCGTGAACTTGTCGATAACCCTTAGCGACAAGCCTAGCTTTATAGATGGTCACATTACCATCCGCGTCTGTCTTCTTCTTAAAGATCCATTTATTTTCTATGGCTCGCCGATCATCGGGCAAGTCAGTCAAAGTCCATACTTCGTTTTCATACATGGATCCTATCTCGGATTTCATGGCTTCTAGCCATTTGTCGGAATCCGGGCCTGCCATCGCTTCTTCATAGTTCGAAGGTTCACCGTTGTCCAACAACATGATTTCTAAGACAGGGTTGCCGTACCACTCTGGTGCGGAACGTGTCCTAGTGGACCTACGAAGTTCAGTAGCAACTTGATCTGAAGTTTCATGATCATCATCATTAACTTCCTCTCTAGTTGGTGCAAGCACCTCAGGAACATTTTCTTGAGCTGCACTACTTACCGGTTCAAGAGGTAATACTTCATCGAGTTCCACTTTCCTGCCACTTATTTCTTTCGAGAGAAACTCTTTCTCTAGAAAGGACCCATTCTTGGCAACAAAGATCTTGCCTTCGGATCTGAGGTAGAAGGTATACCCAACAATTTCTTTAGGGTATCCTATGAAGACGCATTTTTCTGACTTCGGTTCGAGCTTTTCAGGTTGAAGTTTCTTGACATAAGCATCACATCCCCAAACTTTTAGAAACGACAGCTTAGGTTTCTTCCCAAACCATAATTCATACGGTGTCGTCTCAACGGATTTCGATGGAGCCCTATTTAAAGTGAATGCGGCAGTCTCTAAAGCATAGCCCGAAAATGACAGCGGTAAATCGGTAAGAGACATCATAGATCGCACCATATCCAATAGAGTGCGATTACGACGTTCGGACACACCATTACGCTGAGGTGTTCCAGGCGGTGTGAGTTGTGAAACTATTCCACATTTTCTTAAGTGTGTGCCAAATTCATGACTCAAGTATTCTCCTCCACGATCTGATTGCAAAAACTTGATTTTTCTGTCACGTTGATTCTCAACCTCACTCTGAAATTCCTTGAACTTTTCAAAGGTTTCAGACTTGTGTTTCATTAAGTAGACATATCCATATCTACTCAAGTCATCAGTGAGGGTGAGAACATAATGATAGCCACCACGAGCCTCAACACTCATTGGACTGCACACATCAGTATGCATGATTTCCAATAGGTTGGTTGCTCGCTCCATTGTTCCTGAGAACGGAGTCTTGGTCATCTTACTCATGAGGCATGGTTCGCACGTGTCAAATGATTCGTAATCAAGAGACTCTAAAAGTCCATCTGCATGGAGCTTCTTCATGCGTTTGACACCTATGTGACCAAGGCGGCAGTGCCACAAGTATGTGGGACTATCATTATCAACCTTACATCTTTTGGTATTCACACTATGAATATGTGTAGCATTACGCTCGAGATTCATTAAGAATAAACCATTCACCATAGGAGCATGACCATAAAACATATCTCTCATATAAATAGAATAACCATTATTCTCGGATTTAAATGAGTAGCCATCTCGAATTAAACGAGATCCTAATACAATGTTCATGCTCAAAGCTGGTACTAAATAACAATTATTGAGGTTTAAAACTAATCCCGTGGGTAAATGTAGAGGTAGCGTGCCGACGGCGATCACATCGACCTTGGAACCATTCCCGACGCGCATCGTCACCTCGTCCTTCGCCAGTCTCCGTTTATTCCGCAGCTCCTGCTTTGAGTTACAAATGTGAGCAACCGCACCGGTATCAAATACCCAGGAGCTACTACGAATACTGGTAAGGTACACATCAATTACATGTATATCACATATACCTTTTGTGTTGCCGGCCTTCTTGTCCGCTAAGTATTTGGGGTAGTTCCGCTTCCAGTGACCACTTCCCTTGCAATAAAATCACTCAGTCTCGGGCTTGGGTCCATTCTTTGGCTTCTTCCCGGCAGCTTGCTTATCGGGCGCGGTAACTCCCTTGCCGTCCTTCTTGAAGTTCTTTTTACCCTTGCCTTTCTTGAACTTGGTGGTTTTATTGACCATCAACACTTGATGTTCCTTTTTGAATTCTACCTCTGCTGATTTCAGCATTGAAAATACCTCAGGAATGGTCTTTTCCATCCCCTGCATATTGAAGTTCATCACAAAGCTCTTGTAGCTCGGTGGAAGCGACTGAAGGATTCTGTCAATGACCGCGTCATCCGGTAGATTAACTCCTAGCTGAGTTAAGCGGTTATGTAATCCAGACATAGTGAGTATGTGCTCACTGACAGAACTATTTTCCTCCATCTTACAGCTGAAGAACTTGTCGGAGACTTCATATCTCTCGACCCGGGCATGAGCTTGAAAAACCGTTTTCTGCTCTTCGAACATCTCATATGCTCCGTGTCTCTCAAAACGCTTTTGGAGCCCCGGTTCTAAGCTGTAAAGCATGCCGCACTGAACGAGGGAGTAGTCATCAGCACGTGTCTGCCAAGCGTTCATAACGTCTTGGTTCTGTGGGACAGGTGCGTCACCTAGCGGTGCTTCTAGGACATAATATTTCTTGGCAGCTATGAGGATGATCCTCAGGTTCCGGACCCAGTCCGTATAATTGCTGCCATCGTCTTTGAGCTTGGTTTTCTCTAGGAACGCGTTGAAGTTGAGGACAACGTTGGCCATTTGATCTACAAGACATATTGTAAAGATTTTAGACTAAGTTCATGATGATTAAGTTCATCTAATCAAATTATATAATGAACTCCCACTCAGATAGACATCCCTCCAGTCATCTAAGTATAACATGATCCGAGTTAACTAGGCCGTGTCCGATCATCACGTGAGACGGACTAGTCAACATCGGTGAACATCTTCATGTTGATCGTATGTTCTATACGACTCATGCTCGACCTTTCGGTCTTCTGTGTTCCGAGGCCATGTCTGTACATGCTAGGCTCGTCAAGTCAACCTAAGTGTTTGCATGTGTAAATCTGTCTTACACTCGTTGTATGTGAATGTTGGAATCTATCACACCCGATCATCACGTGGTGCTTCGAAACAACGAACTGTCGCAACGGTGCACAATTAGGGGGAACACTTTCTTGAAATTATTATGAGGGATCATCTTATTTACTACCGTCGTTCTAAGTAAACAAGATGCAAAAACATGATAAACATCACATGCAATCAAATAATAATAGTGACATGATATGGCCAATATCACATAGCTCCTTTGATCTCCATCTTGGGGCTCCATGATCATCTTGTCACCGGCATGACACCATGATCTCCATCATCATGATCTCCATCATCGTGTCTCCATGAAGTTGCTCGCCAACTATTACTTCTACTACTATGGCTAACACGTTTAGCAATAAAGTAAAGTAATTTACATGGCGTTTCTCAATGACACGCAGGTCATACAAAAATAAACACAACTCCTATGGCTCCTGCCGGTTGTCATACTCATCGACATGCAAGTCGTGATTCCTATTACAAGAACATGATCTCATACATCACATATATATCATTCATCATTCATCACAACTTTGGCCATATCACATCACAAAGCACTTGCTGCAAAAACAAGTTAGACGTCCTCTAATTGTTGTTGCAAGTTTTACGTGGCTGCAATAGGGTTCTAGCAAGAACGTTTTCTTACCTATGTAAAAGCCACAACGTGATTTGTCAACTTCTATTTACCCTTCATAAGGACCCTTTTCATCGAATCCGCTCCAACTAAAGTGGGAGAGACAGACACCCGCTAGCCACCTTATGCAACTAGTGCATGTCAGTCGGTGGAAACAGTCTCACGTAAGTGTACGTGTAAGGTCGGTCCGGGCCGCTTCATCCCACAATACCGCTGAAGCAAAATAAGACTAGTAGCGGCAAGAAAGTTGACAACATCTACGCCCACAACAAATTGTGTTCTACTTGTGCAAAGAGAACTACGCATAAACCTGGCTCATGATGCCATTGTTGGGGAACGATGCAGAAAACAAAAAATTTCCTACGGTTTCACCAAGATCCATCTATGAGTTCATCTAGCAATGAGTGATCGGATGCATCTACATACCTTTGTAGATCGCGAGCGGAAGCGTTCAAAGAACGGGGATGAGGGAGTCGTACTCGACGTGATCCAAATCACCGGAGATCCTAGCGCCGAACAGACGGCACCTCCGCGTTCAACACACGTATGGTCAGCGTGACGTCTCCTCCTTCTTGATCCAGCAAGGGGAAAGGAGAGGTTGATGAAGATCCAGCAGCACGACGACGTGGTGGTGGATGCAGCAGTCACCGCAGCAGGGCTTCGCCGAGCTTCTACGAGAGGGAGAGGTGTAGCAGGGGAGAGGGAGGCGCCAAGGCTTAAGGGTCCGGCTGCCCCTCCCTCCCCCCCTTTATATAGGCCCCCTTGGGGGGGCGGCCCTTGGAGATCAGATCTCCCAAGGGGGGCGGCGGCCAGGGGGGTTGGAGTACCCCCCAAGGCAAGTGGGGCGCCCCCCACCCTAGGGTTTCCAACCCTAGGCGCAGGGGGTGGGCCAAGGGGGCGCACCAGCCCACTATGGGCTGGTTACCCTCCCCACTTCAGCCCATGGGGCCCTCCGGGATGGGTGGCCCCACCCGTTGGACCCCCGGGACCCATCCGGTGGTCCCGGTACAATACCGGTGACCCCGAAACTCCCCCGATGGCCGAAATTGCACTTCCTATATATAATTCTTCACCTCCGGACCATTACGGAACTCCTCGTGACGTCCGGGATCTCATCCGGGACTCCGAACAACTTTTGGGTTACTACATATTCATATCTCTACAACCCTAGCGTCACCGAACCTTAAGTGTGTAGACCCTACGGGTTCGGGAGACATGTAGACATGACCGAGACGGTTCTCCGGTCAATAACCAACAGCGAGATCTGGATACCCATGTTGGCTCCCACATGCTCCTCGATGATCTCATCGGATGAACCACGATGTCGAGGATTCAGGCAATCCCGTATACAATTCCCTTTGTCAATCGGTACGTTACTTGCCCGAGATTCGATCATCGGTATCCCAATACCTCGTTCAATCTCGTTACCGGCAAGTCACTTTACTCATACCATGATGCATGATCCCATGACCAGGCACTTGGTCACTTTGAGCTCATTATGATGATGCATTACCGAGTGGGCCCAGAGATACCTCTCCGTCATACGGAGTGACAAATCCCAGTCTTGATCCGTGTCAACCCAACAGACACTTTCGGAGATACCCGTAGTATATCTTTATAGTCACCCAGTTACGTTGTGACGTTTAGTACACCCAGAGCGCTCCTACGGTGTCCGGGAGTTACAAGATCTCATGGTCTAAGGAAAAGATACTTGACATTGGAAAAACTCTAGCAAACAAACTATACGATCTTGTGCTATGTTTAGGATTGGGTCTTGTCCATCACATCATTCTCCTAATGATGTGATCTCGTTATCAATGACATCCAATGTCCATAGCCAGGAAACCATGACTATCTGTTGATTAACGAGCTAGTCAACTAGAGGCTTACTAGGGACATGTTGGTGTCTATGTATTCACACATGTATTATGATTTCCGGATAACACAATTATAGCATGAATAAAAGACAATTATCATGAACAAGGAAATATAATAATAATCCTTTTATTATTTCCTCTAGGGCATATTTCCAACAACAGTTTCCTTTGGGTATCCTATGAAGACACATTTCTCCGATTTGGATTCGAGCTTATTAGGTTGAAGCTTTTTCACATAAGCATCGCAACCCCAAACTTTAAGAAATGACAACTTTGGTTTTTTGCCAAACCATAGTTCATAAGGCGTCGTCTCAACGGATTTTGATGATGCCCTATTTAACGTGAATGCGCCCGTCTCTAAAGCATAACCCTAAAATGATAACGTTAAATCAGTAAGAGACATCATAGATCGCACTATATCTAGTAAAGTATGATTACGATGTTCGGACACACCATTAAGCCGTGCTGTTTCGGGTGGCGTGAGTTGCGAAACTATTCCGCATTGTTTCAAGTGAATACCAAACTCGTAACTCAAATATTCTCCTCCACGATCAGATCGTAGAAACTTTATTTTCTTACTACGATGATTTTCAACTTCACTCTGAAATTCTTTGAACTTTTCAAATGTTTCAGACTTATGTTTCATTAAGTAGATATACCCACATCTGCTTAAATCATCTATGAAGGTGAGAAAATAACGATACCCGCCGCGAGCCTCAACATTCATCGGACCACATACATCTGTATGTATGATTTCCAACAAATCTGTTGCTCGCTCCATAGTTCCGGAAAACGGCGTTTTAGTCATCTTGCCCATGAGGCACGGTTCGCAAGTACCAAGTGATTCATAATGAAGTGGTTCCAAAAGTCCATCAGTATGGAGTTTCCTCATGCGCTTTACACCAATATGACCTAAACAGCAGTGCCACAAATAAGTTACACAATCATTATCAACTCTGCATCTTTTGGCTTCAATATTATGAATATGTTATCACTACTATCGAGATTCAACAAAAATAGACCACTCTTCAAGGGTGCATGACCATAAAAGATATTACTCATATAAATAGAACAACCATTATTCTCTGATTTAGATGAATAACCATCTCGCATCAAACAAGATCCAGATATAATGTTCATGCTCAACGCTGGCACCAAATAACAATTATTCAGGTCTAAAACTAATCCCGAAGGTAGATGTAGAGGTAGCGTGCCGACCGCGATCACATCGACTTTGGAACCATTTCCAACGCGCATCGTCAGCTCGTCCTTAGCCAATCTTCGCTTAATCCGTAGTCCCTGTTTCGAGTTGCAAATATTAGCAACAGAACTAGTATCAAATACCCAGGTGCTACTGCGAGCATTAGTAAGGTACACATCAATAACATGTATATCACATATACCTTTGTTCACCTTGCCATCCTTCTTATCCGTCAAATACTTGGGGCAGTTCCGCTTCCAGTGACCAGTCTGTTTGCAGTAGAAGCTTCTTCCCTTTACCCTTTTTCTTGAAACTAGTGGTCTTGTTGACCATCAACACTTGATGCTCCTTTTTGATTTATACCTCCGCAGCCTTTAGCATCGCGAAGAGCTCGGGAATTGCCTTATTCATCCCTTGCATATTATAGTTCATCACGAAGCTTTTATAGCTTGGTGGAAGTGATTGAAGAAATCTGTCAATGACACTATCAACAGGAAGATTAACTCCCAGTTGAGTCAAGTGATTATGATACCCAGACATTTTGAGTATATGTTGAAGTCCCGTTTCTAAGCCGTAAAGCATGGCACACTGAACTATCGAGTAGTCATCAACTTTACTCTGCCAGACGTTCTTAACGTCATCAGCAGCATCTGCAGCAGGCCTGGCACCCAGCAGTGCTTCCAGGACGTAATTCTTCTGTGCAGCAATGAGGATAATCCTCAAGTTACGGACCCAGTCCGTGTAATTGCTACCATCATCTTTCAACTTTGCTTTCTCAAGGAACGCATTAAAATTTAACGAAACAACAACACGGGCCACCTATCTACAATCAACATAGACAAGCAAAATACTATCAAGTACTAAGTTCATGATAAATTTAAGTTCAATTAATCATATTACTCTAATCCTCTAATCCTCTAAGTGATCACGCGATCCAAATCTACCAAACCATGTCCGATCATCACGTGAGATGGAGTAGTTTCAATGGTGAACATCACTATGTTGATCATATCTACTATATGATTCACGCTCGACCTTTCGGTCTCAGTGTTCTGAGGCCATATCTGCATATGCTAGGCTCGTCAAGTTTAACCTGAGTATTCCGCGTGTGCAACTGTTTTGCACCCTTTGTATTTGAACGTAGAGGCTATCACACCCGATCATCACGTGGTGTCTCAGCACGAAGAACTTTCACAACGGTGCATACTTAGGAAGAACACTTATACCTTGATAATTTAGTGAGAGATCATCTTATAATGCTACCGTCAATCAAAGCAAGATAAAGATGCATAAAAGATAAACATCACATGCAATCAATATAAGTGATATGATATGGCCATCATCATCTTGTGCTTGTGATCTTCATCTCCGAAGCACCGTCATGATCACCATTGTCATCGGCGCGACACTTTGATCTCCATCGTAGCATCGTTGTCGTCTCGCCAACTTATTCTTCTACGACTATCACTACCGCTTAGTGATAAAGTAAAGCATTACAGGGCGATTGCATTGCATACAATAAAGCGATAACCATCTGGCTCCTGCCAGTTGCCGATAACTCGGTTACAAAACATGACCATCTTATACAATAAAATATAACATCATGCCTTGACCATATCACATCACAACATGCCCTGCAAAAACAAGTTAGACGTCCTCTGCTTTGTTGTTGCAAGTTTTACGTGGCTGCTATGGGCTGAGCAAGAACCGTTCTTATCTACGCATCAAAACCACAACGATAGTTTGTCAAGTTAGTGCTGTTTTAACCTTCTCAAGGACCGGGCGTAGACACACTTGGTTCAACTAAAGTTGGAGAAACTGACACCCACTAGCCACCTATGTGCAAAGCACGTCGGTAGAACCAGTCTCACGTAAGCGTACGCGTAATGTCGGTCCGGACCGTTTCATCCAACAATACCGCTGAACCAAAGTATAACATGCTGGTAAGCAGTATGACTTATATCGTCCACAACTCACTTGTGTTCTACTCGTGCATATAACATCTACGCATAAAACCAGGCACGAACTATGTAGACATGACCGAGACATGTCTCCGGTCAATAACCAATAGCGGAACCTGGATGCTCATATTGGCTCCTACATATTCTACGAAGATCTTTATCGGTCAAACCGCATAACAACATACATTGTTCCCTTTGTCATTGGTATGTTACTTGCCCGAGATTCGGTCGTCGGTATCTTAATACCTAGTTCATTCTCGTTACTGGCAAGTCTCTTTACTCGTTCTGTAATACATCATCCCGCAACTAACTCATTAGTTGCAATGCTTGCAAGGCTTATAGTGATGTGCATTACCGAGTGGGCCCAGAGATACCTCTCCGACAATCGGAGTGAATCCTAATCTCGAAATACGCCAACCCAACAAGTACCTTCGGAGACACCTGTAGAGCACCTTTATAATCACCCAGTTACGTTGTGACGTTTGGTAGCACACAAAGTGTTCCTCCGGTAAACAGGAGTTGCATAATCTCATAGTCATAGGAACATGTATAAGTCATGAAGAAAACAATAGCAGAATACTAAACGATCGTGTGCTAAGCTAACGGAATGGGTCAAGTCAATCACATCGTTCTCCTAATGACGTGATCCCGTTAATCAAATGACAACTCATGTCAATGGCTAGGAAACATAACCATCTTTGATCAACGAGCTAATCAAGTAGAGGCATACCAGTGATACTCTGTTTGTTTATGTATTCACACAAGTATTATGTCTCCGGTTAATACAATTCTAGCATGAATAATAAACATTTATCATGATATAACTTTATTATTGTCTCTAGGGAATATTTCCTTCAATGCCAAGTCCAGGAGGAGCCCAAGCCACTTCCCTTGGCCCCGATGTCAGATCTCAGCCAGGGTTTGGGCAACGACGTTCAAGGAAAGGCAAGGAAATTAAGAGGTTAAAAGGGGAATAAGGGGGGAGAGAGAGAGGAGAGAAGGTTGTTGCCCATGGTTATTAACTTACTAGAAGATAGAATTTAGTAATCAAAAATTCCTATATGCTGGAGTTATTAGTCGGTTTTGTTTTATGGACCACCTTAATGTGTTCTTAGAGGCGGTTGCTTTTCAGAAGGACCCTAGTTAGGTTTCCAAACAGAATAACCGCCTATACCAGGTCACTATAGGGGGCTTGAAGCTTGTTTGCTAAAAAGAACCGCCGTGGCCCGCCTCTAGCACTCGTTTTTACTAGTGCAATGTCCACGATTTGTTTAGAACGGGTGATAGAAAGCTTCTCTTATTGCCTATTTGTCCTGACGGGCCGACCAAATTTGCAATCCAACAGGCTCCCCCATTTCGTCCCGGACGATTTGGACTATCCAAAACCCCCCAGCCGAACCCCAAACCGAGGCGAGTAGGCGAATCCGGATCGTCTGCCACGTCAAATCCGGCAACCCGACCCCACCAGTCTTTTCTTTTCCCGTCAGACCCCTCCCCTTCATGTCCGATTTCCTGCTAGAGTCCTCTCCTTCTCGCAGTAGCCCTCTCCTTTTAAACCCCACCACGCTGCCCCCACCTCGCCTGGCCACCCCGGTTTGCCTTCGCCATGGCACCCCCTCCCTTTCCCACCTTGTTTCACGCCAGGACGTCAAGGAGGAGTTACACACCACTCCCATGTATTTTTCGTTCTAACCACCATCATCATGGAGGAAAATGTAATCGCCTCCAAGGAGGAGGAGGCACTCGCCACCCATCGTGCTGCCGGAGCCAAAGAGGAGGAGGAGGTGTGCTCCGCCCCTCACTCCTACCGAGCCAAGAAGGGGGCACACATTGCCTGTCATGTCGCCATCGCAAAAGAGTTGTGCGCCACCCGTCACGCCGCCATAGCGGAAGACGAGGAGCGCTCCTTTTGTCGAGCTCTCCGTCGGGCCGCCCAGGAGGAGTTTCGCACAGAACGTCACCGCAACAGAGCCACCCTCGCTGCTTATGCCACCAAGGAATCTGAATCTTATATCTCAAAGGTCTCTTCCAAGAAGGTGTCTGTAGTGATAATCACATAAAAATCTAGAAGGTCTATTTGGATGCGATGTTGAACATCTGCATATTTCTCTGCGATCAATGGTTGAATTTTGTGAGGAAAACAGGGGATGCCATTGGTTAACACAACATTTTGAGGGTGTCCACGGACAAACGAGGTTGCCCGTTTGGGGTTTTGGGTTGGAGATGCTCTTACCTCTCCCGGCTCAAACTACGACTACACTAAACAGGGAAGGAACAACAATTGTAAGGAAATGAGTATTGCTGGAAAATAGTACGTACTAGAGATTACCAAGAACAAACAGGGTTTAGCAGTTACAACAATACAAATGATGAGCAGAGGTAACCAAATGAATTTTAGTGACCACCATCAGAAGATGAACTATCTCGTTTGCCATTGTTTTGCTTCCATCTTTATCAATGTGAAGCACTCATTTTTCAACCCACGGTGGCACGAATCCGTAGCCCCTTAATCAGTGGACGGTCGTTTTAGAGCGTTGCACGTCAGCCGCGTCTAAATAAATCTTTCACGAGACATCTTAGCACAATATTACAGTCCTTCAGGAAGATGCAACACAATATTACAGTCATTCAGGAACATGCATTAAAACGAAACAGTTTTGGGCAGAAGCTTTGAGGAAATGGTGAATTGGTGAACATCTTAGCACTGCCTGACATCTAACCACAAACAAGCCTTAATTACATGAAGCATTGCAGCCCGCAATTGTTAATAACATGCATCAAGAAAGAGCTAAGCTCTTCGAAAGTGTGGTTAGGCTACTGTATTATCTCGTCTTCGGTGATGAACAACCACAGATAAACTGGCAGATGTCCCTGTTCCCGCTGCTGTGACCAGTCGTTCTTCATTCCTTTAGAGATCCTCCAGCTCTTCACCAGCTGAAATGCTCCAAAAGGTTCCTTCTGAATTCCTGAAATAGTAGGGTTGGTGACATAGTTACCAATTTGTCATTACAAGACCAAAAGCATAAGGTTCCCACCATCTCATTGTATGATCCTACAACCTAACAACATTGCTACGAACATGAGCTTGTTCAAAGTCGAGGGCCCAAATTCCAACCCCAAGACATACTGATTGTTAGTAGTTGTTGTTAAATGGGGCTGATCAGTTGACCCCTCAATCAAATTTGACAGACACATTAGCAAAATAAGGTCGTTCCCCTTTTCTTGCTAGAAGGAAAATGATATGACATGGTCGGGACTCCTTGGGTGGTAGCCGTATTATTCATGGACCTTCCCAACAATTCAAAAACTGACATAGAACAAACCGCGATATGTGTATGCAGTATGCTCATATTTATCACATATAATCTGCTATGTCTGAACAAAGCATCACATATTTATTTTTTTGCATTAATTTATTAAAATATCGCTTAACATATTTATACTGACCAGAAGGTGGATTTGACATGGTGAGGGTGTTAAGATGCCTCCGTCCCAAAATAAGTGTCTCAACTTTGTACTAAGGTTGAGACGCTTATTTTGGGACGGAGGGAGTAGCTGATTTACCATTGTGATAAACGGAAGAACAATGGATATGCCTGTGGCCATCATAGCATTGCCTCGCAGTGCAATATGACCAGTTGACCAGATGTACTGAACTGCAAATGATTACAGGAGATAATTGTTCAGATCATATTTGCTTTTTTTAACAGGAATGCTCAGTACATATTTCTTACTGCTTAACGTCACCTTATAGGCAAGTATAATTGGTGATTCTCTAGCCCACCATATGATTTCCTAAAGTAAAAGACCGTTGAAGTTGGCTCTGTCTGGTTTCTGAAGGACGCAAAATGTAAAATTCTAACTTGTATATGGCTGCAAGGAAAATCAAAGCTGCTCTTCCAAACATAACCAGGCCCTATATAACTATGCTTGAAGACATTGGCCTTTTAGGACAGCATAACAGGGAAGAAAAGGTCATCTTTAGAAAAACAGAGACAAACATCCAAGGTAGGTACTGTTTGGCCCCATACTCAAACGGCATCCCAGTCTGCTAAGCAACAATGTCCTTAAAACCACAAATATTTTTTCTGGACAAGAAAAGGCGCTTGCTGTTAGCTGCTCCCTCCATTTCAAAAGAACTGAAGTTGTAGGATTGTCCTAAGTGAAACTTTTTGAAGTTTGGTAAAGTCTATAGAAAAATCTGCTAAGATCCACAATGTTAAACACTCCCTCCGTCCCAAAATAAGTGTTCCAACCTTAGTACAACTTTGGGACAAAGGGAGTATATTATATGATAATACATATCATAATGAATCTAACGAAGCAGATTTGGTGTTGTAGATGTTGATATATTTTTATATAGACTTGGTCAAAGTTAATGAAGTTTGACTTAGGACAAACCTATAACTTCAATTATTTTGGAACAGAGGGAGTATATTCCATTTTTCAATCTCCAATGCATTTGTAGCTGCAGGAAAAAGAAAAGCAAAACATGAGGCAATGATATAAACAAATTGTTATGTGGGGTGACAAAATGACATGAGAGAGCTCTGCAAAGATCTTGAAAAGAAAGCTTCCTAATAATGTAAGCATTGTAATATCCTAAATTCTGGAATGTGCGTTCGATACGATGCATCAATATGCACATACCTCTGAACCATCAGAGAGCATCCATTCACTCAAGTCACTAGCTTTGCTTCATTCAGGTGCACTAAGAATCAATTGAGCCAACAAGACATTCATTAAGAGAGTTCAGTTCCTTCTTCTCCCTCACTTTCCTCGTCCAGTTCACCACAATAGTTGCAGCTTTCTCTGCTTTTCCTTGGTGGCAATGCAGCCCTCATCATGGTGGCATACTCCTCCCTGATAGCAACAAGTGGATGTGCATGCTTCTCAAGCAGCTGGCTCGTGCCACCGTAAGCTTCCCTGAGTACAACTGTCTGTGTGCCATGTATCCTTGAAAGGTAAAAAATGCCCGGGTGACGCTCAAATACCTTGGTAAACTTCTGTGGCATGCCAAGAAGCATCCTCATGTTGCTCACGTTGTGGCGCTCTGTCCTCTTTGCCAATGTGAGGTGCAGCAGCTCATGGAACACTCCGACATTCCGCTTCTCTGACACATCAGTGCGACGGTCAAGGCCGGAGGCGTCGGCGTACGGGTTAGTGTATGGAAGCGTCTGCCACTCTTTCAGCCAGTCCATAGACTTGCTCCTCAGGCCAAACCCCCTCGTGAAGCTCACCGGAAATGGGAGGCAGGTGGTGTCGCCGCCCGCCGCAGCCTTCTCGAGTTCCGAGACAGCCAGACGGTCGTCCCAGGAGAGGAGGTGGAGCCAGATGCGCTCGTCACCCTCGGGCTGCCTAAGGGCGAAGTGGTCAGGGTGGCGACCGAGGATTGATGCGCGGTAGTCGCGAGGCAGGCCCAAGTCCCAGCGGAGAAGGTCGACAGTGTGGAGCGGGAGCGACCGCGGCAGGGTGAGCATGAGGAGGCGGCGGAGGCGAGCGAGCAGGTCGGGCCCCGAGGCGTCCAGGCAGTCCAGTTCCCGGCACCGGAGGCCGAGCGCTGCGTCCGTGAGGGACACGCCGCCTCCACCGCGGCGGGAGAGCGCGAACAGGGTGTGGTATCTGCGGAGGAAGGCGAGCGCAGCGGCCGCGGAGCCAAACATCCTGTGGACGTACTTGTCGGCGAGGAGCTCGGGGCACGAGATGCGGTGGCCGGGCCGCGAGGACGCGAGGTCGAGCAGGTGGTGGGCAGCGCGGAGGTGGCGCTGCCGCGACAACGCCCCGTCGAGCGCCGGATCCTTGACCAACTTCAGCTTCACGTTAACCAGCGTCGCGCGCTGCTCCGCCGCAAACAATGGCGCCTCCCACCATCTTCTCCTCCTCCCCGTCACCGCCACCAGCAAGTGCCCCGCCATGGAACGAGACTCGCCGCTGCCCAGGTGCTCGTTTTCGCGGACCGCCACGCTCACCCGCCGTCACCGGACCAGGAGGCCGAGAAGAAAGGAGACAAGGAGGAGTAGGAGGAAACCTAGCAGCGTAAAGGGGACGGCGGCGGCGGCCGGCGCGGTCGCGAGGCAGGAGCGCGGCTCTGTTTCCCCCCTCTGTCTCTCGGGGGAGCACGGCTGCCCGCTCCTCTCTTGTTTTTCTTTTTTTAAGAAAAGACATGCAAAGGCATTTTTTCTAATAGTATATTTTTTAAACATAATTTTGTCTAATATAATTACTCCTCTGAAAAATGTAAGACCGCTTAGATCATTAAAGTAGTGAACTAAACAACAGGGCCATCTTCAGAAATTTGAGGCCTCGATGCGAATTCTAAGATGGGGCCTTAAAATTCAAAAATGACATGTGTCGTAGCCTTCTAAATATCGATGGATGACCACTCGTAAATAGTGGTAGGCGAAAATTGTTTTTTAGTGTGGCAAAATAGATATCATCATTTTTTTTAAATATGTTCATAGAAAAGGTAACATATATAAAATGTAATCAACATAACTAACAATAATTTGCTCATACGAACATAACAAAACTAGCATAGGATGTCAATAGATACCACTCAGAGTATTATTCACTACCATCTTTTTTCTACTTTAGAAAAGTCGCCACTATCAATTTATAAAAAATATGGAACTATATCCTGTTAAAAAAGATGAATTAATTCATATGCTCATTCCCTTGTTGATCTTCTATAGAACATGTAGTCATGTACACAAAGCAAACACATATGCGAAAGCACGGCATATCATACCTTTGCAACATGTTGGTAGTTTAAGGGAAAGGGAATGGGAATTTATGAGATGGAGTTGTTTGAGGGATTATACTTGGGAAGTGACATGTTAGTCCCAGTCCCACATTTGGTACGGCATGAGATTATTTATGAGAATAATTTTTATGGACAATAAAAAAAGGGTAGGTTACGTGAGATGTGCTCCTATTTGGTGTTGCATCTGCAGATTAAGGAGTAGTTAGCGGTGGCCGGTTTGTTTGGAGGAAATATTTCTGCCACCGCACATATTTAGTTAGGATGTTCGTGGGTTTTCTCTTTTTGTTGTGGGAGGTGGGCCACCAAATATGTAACGATATGTTTTTAGACGTCTAATTTCCATTCCTCGGCTGAATTATCAGCCCCCTCCTCCTCGGTAGAGATCGATGGGAGTTAGCCCTCCTAATTCCCGTTCCCCTTCCCTTGCTAATTCCCAAACCCCTAAACCAATCAACGGATTTTTAGTCTCACTAATCTTAAACTTCCATTCCCTACCTCCAACTCACGATCACATCCTAAAATTTAGGAGATTACATGTGAACGTGTATACAAATGTACAAACATATATGTTACATATCAACATATGATGAACTTTAGTTCTTCCAATCCGAAATCTCGCCGTCTCTATCCGCCTATGCAAAACCTCCACTTGCATTTGTTGTCTTGTCGCTGGTCGTACACGTGTGTCGGTGTATGCCGCTCTTGGCTGCTAAGGTCTTTGCGGCTTGCGCTTCGTCCGAAAAAGTTTAAAATAAACCTTGAATTTGTAGACAAAAAATAAATCGAACCCTGAATTTTGAATCTCGGAAATTGGCACTCTCAACTTGTCAATCCCGGTCTATTTTGGATCTTAGACCTGTTTGGCACACTGAAAATACTATAATTCAGACCGGGATAGCATGCTACTCTCACTGAGGACTGGGGCTCGTGTGTCATATCCATTCTCGTTCCTTGTTTTTGCAGCCGGCGAACTGGCGCTCGTGGAGGCGCTAGGTAGTGGAGCCCCCGCCGCGGCCGGATAAGTGCGCTCGTATAGTGGCAAAAATGACAAATTTGACCTCTGGACGAAAAGAATTCACAAAGTAAACTGTCTTTGAAAAAATTTCACTCCACTGACATTTTCGTGTAGCGCCCGACGGTCAGGCGTCACACTGCACTGTGCAGCGCCTAACTGACAGGCGCTACACGTCTGGTCAGTGTCGTATCCCGAAACATCTGAAAATTGCTAAGTCAGTGTGCAACGCCTAAGAGCAACTCTAGCAGACCCCGCAAAACGCCGGCCTGCAAAACGCGTTTGCAGTTCGCGTAAAACAGCTTTTGCGGGCCGGCGCAGGCTGGCACAGATGCAGACCCCGCAAACGGATCCGTAAAAAAGTATATTCGTGGAATATGCTTTTTTACGGGTCGACTATGCGGGTTCTGCTCGGACACCACCGTGACGACCCGTAAACATATAAACTGCAAATCTCGCATTTGACATAGGATTTCACAAACAAGTTTAAATTCAAACGACACAAACAGTTTTACGCGTAAATAGAAGCCAAGTTCATTACGGCTAACGCAAAAGAGGGCCCTGCAAAAGGTTTGCGCCCATGTCCGACATCATCTTGATCGATCTTCACTCCATGCCATCGAGTCCACCTTGGAGTTCATCGGCGCCACCGAATCCACCTCCGGCGCTTGTTTCAACTCCCGCACCGAAATCATCCATATTGCCATCATATGGAGCGGAGAAAACATCACCGGCTGACGCCACCATTCTTCTCTTCAAGATTTCCCTCCTTACCATATCATGCCATGTTTTGGTGAGGTCGTCCATGTCATTGCGGTTTATTGACATGATCTTGTTCTCTTCGGCGAGCAACATGGACATAGATTTGTTTTCGGCGGCTCGTGCTCTTCTCTCCTCGATGGCAGCTTTGCGCAGCCTCTCTTCCTTGAGCAACTGCCACTTTTCTTGCTTCTCCTTCGCCTTCTTCTCGGCCAACTCTTTCTTGATCTCCAATGATTTCAACAACATCGACTCGTTGGATTGCAACATGGCATCAATCTTCTCCGTCAAGATTGATGCTTCTTGCTCTCTCTTCATCTTCTCCTTGGTCTTCTTGTCACCATCGGGCTTGTGCAAATTTCTTGGGCCATCATCATCCTCATCTTCATCCATGTTTGTAAGTGGGCCTCTCTTTGGTGGGGATTCTTTGTCGATAAACTTCCACTTCTCGCACTTTTAGAGCAACTCCCAACAATGCTCTAGTTTGAAAATTTTGCCTTCCGAAGCTTCCATGCCCTTGTATCTATGTTGAGCAATCTTTCCTACACAATGTGAACAAAGTGATCCAATCACTTCTCATGATACAATATGATGATGCACAATTTGAACAAAGGCAAAACAAACTCACATAGTCGGACTCCACGGTGCCACTTGGAGGTGCATTGCGTACTTGCTCCAAGCAAGCTGCACATAGGCTTGATGTTCTCCCAACACCCTTGAAGCGACCGAAATGTGCGTGGAATCCTATTGGGATACTTTGCCATAATGCGGAAGTATTGATCTTCGATCCTTTGCCAATATCTCTTGGAAGTTTCAGATGTACCCGTGCATGCATCAAGAGACACCGCACTCCATGCTTGAATCAAAGCTTGATCTTCCAAGATCGTGTAGTTCTTCGATCTTATGCTTTTCCCAGTTTTTGCTTGCGATTGCTCAAACGCTTCCGCTTCGATCTCCTCCAATTCGTCAGCACAACCATGATCATCCACGCCGGCCTCCGTTTCATTGTACTCGAATGGTTCAAAAGGGGCTTGATCAATGTCAACCGCGTTCGTGTCCAACAAGTTCACGAATTCGGTTGTTCCATTGTTCGAACCACTGTTGTAGCGAACGATAACAAGTCACGCGCTATCGAGAATAATGGTGAAAAATGAAAGGGAATCGCCAAGACCGAAGGCGCATACCTTCCGGCCATTTCGTCGAACATCTCGTTCGCGGGGGAAGCGGCACCGTTAAAAGGCATCGCCGGAGCACCTCCTTGCGGCGGGATGGAGCGAGAGGTTGAAGAAGGTGGCTTCTTTGAAGCCGGAACCTTCCTCCGCTTTACGCCCGTGACCTTGCCGACCTTCTCCGCTGCCGGCTGGGATCGCGCTGCCGCGTTGGCGCCCGGAGCGCGGGCCATCGCGGCGGGGGCGGCCGGATTCCCGCCTCGCACGACAACGTTGCCCTGCGACTTGCGGGCAGGCGCGGCTTGGGCTTGGGCGATGGCGGCGGGGCCAACTTGGCCGACGACGAGATCCGCCCGAGCGAAAGGGGCGTGCTCGACCTCGACGGTGACGGGGGACAGCAGGGGGTCATCCATGGCGGCGACGAATGGCCGGGAAAGAGCAACCGGAGCTTGCGGAGTGGGGGCAATGGTGGAGGAGGGTGCGGGGAGCGGGAAGGGCCGCGCGAAAATGTCCCTCTCGCCAAATCTCGCGCGGGATAAGAGGTTGAGCTCGGGTCGGCCTCCCAGCCCGTGAAGATAGAGTTTGGGGGAGAAGATTTGCCGCGCCCCGCAAAAAAATTTGCGGGCCGGGGTGGGATGCGGAGTCTGCTCGTGCAGATTTTCTGGCCCTGACCTGCAATTTGGCAGTTATTTTGCGGGCCGGGGCGTTTTGCGGGGCCTGGTAAAGTTGCTCTAAGAGCTAGATGCTACACTATACAATGTAGCGCCTATAGTCTAGGCGTTGCACAAGTCTAAATTTATCGTGAGATCATCCACCCAAGGAGAGTGCATGGTTTGCTACATGAGATGAGATGCATGGCGTAAAGTGTTGGAAAGCACTAGAGGCCATGGAGCGTGCTCGCATGCGAAAGCCAACACGCGCGGGTCAGACACATGTATGCGAGCGCCGCTTGCGTCCGAAAAAGCACCAGTGGCCCATTAGTGCAACGCCTAGACACTAGGCGCTACACTGCTCTACATTATATAGTGTAGCGCATAGCTTTCAGGCGTTGCACACTAACTTAGTATTTTTGAGGTAGTCTGAGGTGCAACGCTGATCATATGTGTAGCGTCTATCTGTCAGGCGTTGCACATCGTAGTGTGACACCTGGCTGTCGAGCGCTACACAAAAAGGTCAGCGGAGTGAAATTTTTTCAAAAACAATTTATTTTATAAATTGTTCTCGTTTAGAGGTCAAATTTGTCGTTTTTGCCTCGTATAGTTCCTAGCATGTGTCGTGCCGCCGACCATGCACTGTAAGAGGCGGAATAGTGGTGGAAGCAATTGCACTCGATTCACTCGCACTAGCCCGATTCACAGGTTCGATTACAGGGTATGGATACAAGACGAAGAACAGGAGGGGAATAGAGTTAGGGTTGCCACCACCGATGCCTTGATCCATCGGATGCGTCACTCCACTGGTGGCGTCGCCTTAAGTAGTGGTGGGTCGCTGGGCCTTACTGCACCCAGGCCGGTCCGGTCACTCGCAGGTTGGGCTTCTTGGTCCTGGCAGGCCTGGTAGGCGAGCCTGGCGAGCCTCGGGCCGGTGGGCCCTCCTGGTCAGCCTGCCTGTGAGAGACAGGGGTGCTGACATCCCCTCCCCCTTGCGAGGAGGCTTGCCCCCAAGCCTCAGCTGCCGGAAAACGATCCTGCAACGCTACTTTGTCTTCCCAGCTGTCAGGTGTGCTCGCTTGATTCGACCACCGAATGAGAACTTGCTCGACCATCGAACCATTCTTCCTGCGCCAGCGCGTCCCCAGTACTGCTACAGGGACTGCAGGGATGTTAGATTGAACAGGGAGCTCATGAGATGAAATCGTACCCGGAGTGAGGCAGTGGCGCAGCTGGGAAACATGGAAAACTAGGTGCACTTGGGACTGTGCTGACAGATCCAGTTTGTATGGCACTGCATTGATCTTGGAAACGATTTTGAATGGCCCATAATACTTGAATGACAGCTTGTGGTTGGTGCGCCGTGCAACTGAGGTTTGAACATAAGGCCAAAGCTTCAAGTAGACTGAATCACCGACCTCAAATGCACGCGGCGACCGGCGTTTATCCGCCTGCTCTTTCATGTATTGCTGGGCTCAGTGGAGATGTTGCTGAAGTAGATCTTGGATCACAACGCGCTCATCGAGCCATGTTTGCAATGCGGGAACTTGACACACAGCTGCTCATACACGTACGGTTTGCCCGTCCGTCTGAGGGTGGTTGGCGGTGCTCATACGCAGTTCAGTGCCGGCGTGCTTGAAGAGCTCCCTCCAAAACAAACTGGTGAACACCGGGTCCCAGTCGGATACGATAGCCCTAGGAAGGCCGTGGACGCTGTAGATGTTGGTCATGTAGAGAAGAGCCACCTTGGATGCTGTATACGGGTGGGCGAGCGGCAAAAAGTGAGCAAACTTGGTGCTTTTGTCGACCAAGACCCACAAGCAGTTGAATTTGCCTGACTGAGGAAGCCCTTCGACAAAATCCATGGTGATCATGTCCCAAGGATGTTGAGGTATTGGTAGGGGTTCCAAAAGACCGGGGTACGCTGACCTGTCAGGTTTGGCTTGTTGACAGATGGGACAACAGCGAACAAACTGAAGTACTTGAATCTTCATATTGGGCCATGCAAACAGACGACGAATGCGTCGAAATGTAGCTGGGAATCCTGAGTGACCTCCCAGTGGGCTGTCATGGAAGGCAGACATGATCTTCTGTTGGAGAGACGTGGAGCCGCCGAGCCAGATACGCCCTCGGAAACGCAGAATGCCGCTCTAGAGGGTGAAACGTCCCTTTGGGTCTTCCCTGATGGCCAGTTGCTCCAGCAACTTTTGTGCTTGTGGGTTACAGTTGTAGCTGGACAACACATCTTCGAGCCAACTGGGCTGACAGGAGGTGACTGTGAATAGTGTTGCCGTAGGTTTGGAACGGGAGAGAGCATCAGCTGCTGTGTTCTCGGCGCCCTTCTTGTATCTGATTGTGTAGCACAAACCCAAAAGCTTGGTGAATGCCCGTTGCTGCCAGGGTGTTGTTAGCCGCTGCTCTTCCAGGTGGATCAGCCTTTTTTGGTCTGTATGAATGACGAATTCGCTGTGTTGCAAGTACGGACGCCATTGTTTGACTGCTACCACGATGGCGAGGTACTCTTTCTCATACGTAGAAAGGCCTTGGTACCTCAGGCTTAGGCTTTTGCTCATGAACGCAATAGGGTGGCCCTCCAGTTGAAGAACTGCGCCAATGCCTTTGTCGCATGTGTCTGTTTCGATTACAAATGTCTTGGTGAAGTTGGGCAGGGCCAAGACAGGTGCTGAGGTGAGCTGCTGCTTCAACAGTTCGAATGCCTGAGCTGTGTTGTTTGTCCAAACAAATGGGGATCCCTTCTTCAACAAGTTGAACAAAGGGCGAGCAATGATGCCGAACCCGCGAACAAATCTGCGGTAGTACGCCGCCAGTCCCAAGAAACAGCGAACCTCCCCGGCGTCTTGCGGTGTAGGCCATGACTGTATAGCCTGCACGTTGCTGGGTTCAGTGGAGACCCCTTTGTTACTGATTACGTGCCCCAGGTAGGATAGTTGCTGCTGCACAAATTCACATTTGCTTAACTTCACTTTCCATTGATCCATGCGCAGGAGTTGGAGGACCTGTCGCAGGTGTGCCAGATGCTCTTTCCAAGTTTTGCTGAACACCAAGATGTTGTCAAAGAACAAGAGTACACAGTCCTGTAGCAAAGGATGGAATGTGTCTGTCATGGCGCCCAAGAAAGTTGATGCCCCCCCGCCAATCCAAACGACAGTACTTTGAACTCATAGTGACCTGTGTGTGTTTGAAATGCAGTCTTGAACTCCTCTCCCTTCGCCACCCGTATCTGATGGTAGCTCGACTGCAGATCAAGCTTTGTGAACCATGCTGCCCCGTGTAGCTCATCCAATAGCTCTTCAATGATGGGCACGGGGAACTTGCTGACACAGGTCATGGCATTGAGATGCCTGTAGTCAATGCAGAGACGCCACATACCATCCTTTTTCTTCACCAGGATCGCGGGAGAAGAGAAACTGCTATGACTGCGCTGGATGATCCCTGACTGCAGTAGCTCTTCCACTTGGCGTTCAATTTCTGACTTATGCTCAGGTTTGTGCCGATATGGTCGTATGTTGACAGGTTGAGCGCCGGGCATGAGGGGAATTTTGTGGTCACACGCGTGGCACGGAGGCAGTCCTGTTGGTTCCCCGAAAACATCTTGGAATTCATCTAACAGTGCTTGCAATTCTGGTGCTGGCGCTGCTTTGTGCTATGGCTGATCGGCGATTGGGTAGAGGATGGCAATGTGCAGCAAAGAGCCCTGCCGGCACAAGTTCTGCAACTGTAAGCTGGTGATCAGATGGCAGGTTGAAGAATTGGCTTCGTGGCCGAACAAACGCGCCTGGCCCATTGGTGTTGGTATCTGAATGACTTTTCTCTTCTAGTCGACCGTCATAGGACTGTGTTGCTCCAGCCAGTCCATGCCGAGAATGGCATCATATGTTCCTAGGGGAAGAACTTTCATATCCGTCGTGAAATCCAGTCCTTGCGATGACCATTGACATCCAAGAATGCTCGCTGAACAGGTGAGTTCACCACCATCAGCGACACGCACGTGACACTGTTGGTGAAGGGGGGTCACTCCCGCGAGCTGATCAGCCAGTCGCTGATTGATGAATGAAGTGGAACTGCCACTGTCCACCAGCATGAGCACCTCGCGTCCCTGGATGGACGCGAGCAGTTGGAACGCCTTGGTGGAAACACTGCCGTCCAGCGCTGCTCGAGAAATGGCCATCACAAAGTCCGTTGGCGGCTCGGCGGTGGTGTTGTCGAGTCCTGTGTCGAGGCCGAAGAGCTCGAGCATTTCTTCGACTACATGGAGCTGCACGGTGGTGGGGCAGACATGCTCATGGCCCCAGCGCTAGCCGCACTTGAAGCACAAGCCGCGGGCGCGCCTGTAGTCGCGGAGCGCCTTGATCTTGGTGTTGTCGGCGCGTGCGGCGTCCGTCCCGCGATGGTCTGCCGCGGTCGCCATACTCGTAGACGCTCCCGGCCGCGCTGGGATAGGTGGTGGTGGTAGAGGCAGTGGCAGCCCTGCGCGCGATTGGAGTTGTGCGGTGCCCCATCGGCCACTTCCTCTTGGAGTAGTGCCAGAGCGCACGCCGTATCCAAATCCGGTGGTCGCTGAACTAGCAACACCGCACGAATATCCTTCCGGAGGCCCTCCACGAAACGGGTGAGAAAATAGAACGGATGAATTGTGTCAGAATAGGAACTAAGATGATTGATAATTGACTCGAACTGCTCAATATAATCTGCCACAGTAGTTGTCTGTCGCACAGTGTAAAACTGGCGAATCAACGTCTGGTGGCGGTCGCGGCCGAAGCGCGTGCATAGGAGTGCGGTAAAAGATTCCAAGTCAAAGTCTGCAAGTCGCTTCTGGATGGATTGCAACCAGATCGATGCTGAACCGGAGAAGTTCAATGCAGCCATGGGAACCCAGAAGGAAGGCAGAATAGCAAACATGGAAAAATATTGCTCGCACAGCGTTTTCCACAATTTTGGATTGTCTCCAGTGAATTGTGGAAATTGGATGGATGGGTGCGCCTGACCCAGTCCACTGAGCAGTTGACTAGCATGTGCAAAGGGGGACAGAGCAGGAGGTGAAGACAGGGCGTCGTACTAACCGTTTGCCGGGGGCGGTGGCGGCGTCTAGAAAGACGCCGCCGGGGGCCCCCAAGGAATGATGTAGACGCCGCGGCCATTGGGCCCTTGTGGAGATTGCGCCGCACCAGACGCGGTCCCGATGTGGGTGCCGGCCGTCGCAGGCGGTTGATTGGTCGGCGCAGGCGCCTGAGTCGTCGCATCGTCCATGCGTGGTGGAGGGGGCGCGAGCTGTAGAGCTGCCACCGAATCGCTCAGATCGGCGACGCGCCGCTCGAGATCGGGGGACCACGCCACGAGATCGTCGACTTTGGCGTTGGACGCGTTGATTGCAGCGGTGTGTTCCTTCAGAGTGGTGTCTAGCCGCTCTAAGAACGACTGGACGGCCGGATCTATGGCGACGAGGTGTGCGCGGGCTTGGGTCAGGGATCTGGTCTCGATGAACTGCGCCAGATCGACGCGGAGAAGGGTGGTAGGTGTGGTCTCTGATACCAGATGTAAGAGGCGGAATAGTGGTGGAAGCAATTGCACTCGATTCACTCGCACTAGCCCGATTCACAGGTTCGATTACAGGGTATGGATACAAGACGAAGAACAGGAGGGGAATAGAGTTAGGGTTGCCGCCGCTGATGCCTTGATCCACCAGATGCGTCGCTCCACTGGTGGCGTCGCCTTAAGTAGTGGTGGGTCTCTGGGCCTTACTGCACCCAGGCCGGTCCGGTCACTCGCAGGTTGGGCTTCTTGGTCCTGGCAGGCCTGGTAGGCGAGCCTGTCGAGCCTCGGGCCGGTGGGCCCTCCTGGTCAGCCTGCCTGTGAGAGACAGGGGTGCTGACATGCACGTAGGTCCAAGAAGCCAAAGCCAAGTTCTGTACTCGGCGCGTCCACTGAACGGCCGCTCCCAGTCGCCGGCCTTCCTTCAAGTGCCGGCGTCGCTCAACTTGCACAGATCGATCAAGCTAGTGACGTGCAACTTGTTACGTACGTGAGCTAGCTCCTGGAAAATCCATCCACCTGCTTGGCTATAGCTCCAAGTTTCCATTGCTCTCAAGGAGCACTTCGAGCACACACCTGTACATATTTCCGTGGCCCGCCGCACTACATAGTGGCCAACGATGTGATTGCCGGGGGACTGGAGCACGAAGCCGAGCATGCCCGTGTAGCCATTGTACGTATGTGCCACGTTGTTGACCTCTAGACGACCATCCCATGATGGAGGTCGTCAGCATGGAGTCCACCGCATCGACCCAGCGGCTCGTGCCGGCCAGCTCCATGCCATCGCAGGCCACCCCTTGACAGCTTCGGTTCTTCCTCTCATGTTGCATCGTCAGGAGTGGGTTTAGGCGGTGGTTCAGGAAGAGTCCAACCATTATAATTCTTCAGTATGTTATTCAATAATTCATCAGCTTATTCAACAGTTCATTTCTTGAAAACATAACCAACACAACTATCTAAAAAATCCCTAAAACATCGGTTAGCCCATTATAAAAAATATCAAGTATTTTATTTTTCTTAAGAGGGTGATCAGACAAAGCATTAAGTAATTGAAGAAGCCTCCCCCAAACTTGTGGGAGACTCTCCTTTTCAATTTGCACAAAGTTAAATATTTCCTGTAAGGCAGCTTATTTCTTATGAGAAGGAAAATATTTTTCAGAGAAGTAATAAATCATATCCTGAGAACTACGCACACAATCGAAAGTAAGAGTATTATACCATATCTTAGCATCACCCTTTAATGAGAATGGAAATAACTTAAGAATATAGTAGTAGCAATTTTTCTCATCATGAGCAAATAGAGTGGCTATATAATTTAGTTTAGTAAGATCTACCACAACAGTTTCAATTTCATAGCCATGGAAAGGATCAGATTCAACCAAAATAATTAACTCTGGGTCGACAGAGAATTCATAATCCTTATCAGTAATGAAGATAGGTGAAGTAGCAAACTTAGGATCATACTTCATTCTAGCATTCAATTTTTTTCTTTCAACTTGCATAATAATTTCTTAAGATCTTCGCTATCCTTACAAACAAGAAAGTCTCTAGCTACATCTCCATCCATAAAATAACGCTCAGGTATCTTAGGCAATTCAAATCTAGGAGAGATAGGTCTAATATGTGTTTCATAGCTTTCAGTTTCAAAGACTTGATAAGTTTCATCTTTCTTAATATCTTTAGCTCTAGCAATTTGTCCATCAAGAAATTCACCTAGTGGCACATTATCATCAAGCAAGGTACTAGCATCATCAACATCATCATTCATAGCAGAAGTAGCATCATCAATAACTTGCGACATATCAGGATCAATAGCATGTGGTGGGGTTGCAAGCTTACTCAAACAGAAGGTGAATCAAGTATAGAGCTAGATGGCAGTGAAGGAAATATGCCCTAGAGGCAATAATAAAGTTGTTATTTTATATTTCTTTATTCATGATAAAGGTTTATTATTCATGCTAGAATTGTATTGATCGGAAACCTAACTACATGTGTGAATACATAAACAAACATTGTGCCCCTAGTGAGTCTCTACTTGACTAGCTCGTTGATCAAAGATGGTTAAGGTTTCCTAACCATGGACATGAGTTGTCATTTGATAACGGGATCACATCATTAGGATAATGATGTGATGGACAAGACCCATCCGTTAGCTTAGCATAATGATCATTCAGTTTTATTTCTATTGCTTTCTTCATGTCAAATACATATTCCTTCGACTACGAGATTATGCAACTTCCGGATACCGGAGGAATGCCTTGTGTGCTATCAAACGTCACAATGCAACTAGGTGATTACAAAGATGCTCTACATGTATCTCCAAAGGTGTTTATTGAGTTGGCATAGATTGAGTTAGGATTTGTCACTCCGAGTATCAGAGAGGTATCTCTGGGCCCTCTCGGTAATACACATCATAAGCTTGCAAGCAAACGACTAAGGAGTTAGTCACGCGGTGAAGTATTACAGAACGAGTAACGAGAGTTGCCGGTAACGATATTGAACTAGGTATGAAGATACCTGCAAGTAACATACCGATAAACAAAGGGAACAATGTATGTTGTTGCTACCTCTTGAGCACTGCGTTGGTTTTCCCTTGAAGAGGAAGGGGTGATGCAACAAAGTAGCGTAAGTATTTCCCTCAGTTTTTGAGAACCAAGGTATCAATCCAGTAGGAGGCTACGCACGAGTCCCCCGCACTTGCACAAAACAAATAAATATTCGCAACCAACGCGATAAGGGGTTGTCAATCCCTACACGGTCACTTACGAGAGTGAGATCTGATAGATATGATAAGATAATATTTTTGGTATTTTTATGATAAAGATGCAAAGTAAAATAAAAGGCAATGAAAATAGCTAAGTGTTGGAAGATTAATATGATGAAGATAGACTTGGGGGCCATAGGTTTCACTAGTGGCTTCTCTCAAGAGCATAAGTATTTTATGGTGGGTGAACAAATTACTGTTAAGCAATTGACAGAATTGAGCATAGTTATGAGAATATCTAGGTATGATCATGTATATAGGAAACACGTCCGAGACAAATAGACCGACTCCTGCCTGCATCTACTACTATTACTCCACACATCGACCGCTATCCAGCATGCATCTAGAGTATTAAGTTCATAAGAACAGAGTAACGCCTTAAGCAAGATGACATGATGTAGAGGGATAAATTCATGCAATATGATAAAAACCCCATCTTGTTATCCTCGATGGCAACAATACAATACATGCCTTGCTGCCCCGACTGTCACTGGGAAAGGACACCGCAAGATTGAACCCAAAGCTAAGCACTTCTCCCATTGCAAGAAAGATCAATCTAGTAGGCCAAACCAAACTGATAATTTGAAGAGACTTGCAAAGATAACCAATCATACATAAAATAATTCAGAGAAGATTCAAATATTGTTCATAGATAAACTTGATCATAAACCCACAATTCATCGGTCTGAACAAACACACCGCAAAAGAAGATTACATCGAATAGATCTCCACAAGAGAGGGGGAGAACTTTGTATTGAGATCCAAAAAGAGAGAAGAAGCCATCTAGCTAATAACAATGGACCCGTAGGTCTGAGGTAAACTACTCACACTTCATCAGAAGGGCTATGGTGTTGATGTAGAAGCCCTCTGTGATCGATGCCCCCTGCGGCGGAGCTCCGGAACAGGCCCCAAGATGGGATCTTGTGGATACAGAAAGTTATGGCGGTGGAATTAGGGTTTTGGCTCTGTATCTGATAGTTTGGGGGTACGTAGGTATATATAGGTGGAAGAAGTACGTCGGTGGAGCAACAGGGGGCCCACGAGGGTGGAGGGCGCGCCTTGGGGGGGGGTAGGCGCGCCCCCTACCTCGTGGCCTCCCTATTGGTTGCTTGACGTAGGGTCCAAGTCTCCTGGATCTTGTTCGTTCCAAAAATCACGTTCCCGAAGGTTTCATTCCGTTTGGACTCCGTTTGATATTCCTTTTCTTCGAAACCCTAAAATAGGCAAAAAAAATCAATTCTGGGTTGGGCCTCCGGTTAATAGGTTAGTCCCAAAAATAATATAAAAGTGTATAATAAAGCCCAATAATGTCCAAAATAGTAGATAATATAGCATGGAGCAATCAAAAATTATAGATACGTTGGAGACGTATCAGTTGTCATAACGGTTCGACCGATAAATATCTTCGTAGAATATGTAGGAACCATTATGAGCATCCAGATTCCGCTATTGGTTATTGACCGAAGAGGTGTTGGGGAACATAGTAGTTCAAAAAATTTCCTACGGTCACGCAAGATCTAACTAGGAGATGCATAGCAACGAGAGGGGAGAGTGTATCTACGTACCCTCGTAGACCGAAAGCGGAAGCGTTTAGTAACACGGTTGATGTAGTCGAACGTCTTCACGATCCAACCGATCCAAGTATCGAACGTACGGCACCTCCGTGTTCAGCATACGTTCAACACGACGACGTCCCTCAAACTCTTGATCCAACAGAGGGCCGAGGGTGAGTTCCGTCAACACGATGATGTGGCGACGGTGATGGTGAAGTTACCGACACAGGGCTTCGCCTAAGCACTACGATGATATGACCGAGGTGTGTAACTGTGGAGGGGGGAACCACACATGGCTAAGAGAAGACTTGGTGTGATTTTGGGGTGCCCCTTTCCCACATATATAAAGGAGGGAATGAAAGAGGGAAAGAGAGAGGGAGTAGGAAAACGCAAGGGGGGGCGTCGCCCCCTTCCCCTAGTCCAATTCGGACCCATGGGGGGGCACCTCCCCTTGGCCTGCCTCCTCTTTTCCCGTATGGCCCAATAAGGCCCATTACTTCTCCCAGTGAATTCCCGTAACTCCCCGGTACTCCGAAAAATACCTGAATCATTCAGAACCTTTCCGATGTCCGAATATAGCCTTCCAATATATGAATCTTTACCTCTCGACCATTTCGAGACTCCTCGTCATGTCCGTGATCTCATCCGGGACTCCTAACAAACTTTGGTCATCAAATCACATAACTCATAATACAAATTATCATCAAACGTTAAGCGTGCGGACCCTATGGGTTTGAGAACTATGTAGACATGACCGAGACACATCTCTGGTCAATAACCAATAGCAGAACCTGGATGCTCAGATTGGATCCTACATATTCTATGAAGATCTTTATTGGTCAAACCGCATAACAACATACGTCATTCCCTTTGTCATCGGTATGTTACTTTCCCGAGATTCGATCATCGGTATCATCATACCTAGTTCAATCTCGTTACCGGCAAGTCTCTTTACTTGTTCCGTAATGCATCATCCCTCAACTAACTCATTAGTCACATTGCTTGCAAGGCTTATAGTGATGTGCATTATTGAGAGGGCCCAGAGATACCTCTCCGATACTCGGAGTGACAAATCCTAATCTCGATCTATGCCAACCCAACAAACACCTTTGGAGACACTTGTAGAAAATCTTTATAATCACCCAGTTACGTTGTGACGTTTGATAGCACACAAGGTGTTCCTCCGGTATTCGGGAGTTGCATAATCTCATAGTCAGAGGAACATGTATAAGTCATGAAGAAAGCAATAGCAATAAAACTAAATGATCATTATGCTAAGCTAACAGATGGGTCTTGTCCATCACATCATTCTCCTAATGATGTGATCCCGTTTCATCAAATGAAACACATGTCTATGGTCAGGAAACTTAACCACCTTTGATTAACGAGCTAGTCAAGTAGAGGCATACTAGGGACACTCTGTTTTGTCTATGTATTCACACATGTACTAAGTTTTCGGTTAATACAATTCTTGCATGAATAATAAACATTTATCATGATATAAGGAAATATAAATAATAACTTTATTATTGCCTCTAGGGCATATTTCCTTCAGTCTCCCACTTGCACTAGAGTCAATAATCTAGTTCACATCGTCATGTGATTTAACACCAATAGTTGACATCTTTATGTGATTAATTCACATCTCCATGTGACTAATTCCCAAAGGGTTTACTAGAGTCAATAATCTAGTTCACATCGCTATGTGATTAACACCCAAAGAGTGATCTTGTTTTGCTTGTGAGATAAGTTTAGTCAATGGGTCTGCCACATTCAGAGCCGTATGTATTTTGCAAATTTTCTATGTCTACAATGCTCCGTGTCGTGAATCTAAGACTGACAGTAGAATGGGGGGTAAGTATGAGGAGGCAAGATCCTAGCTATGGAGTAGTTGTACACACGAGTTTTACAAGTTTAGGCCCTTCTCGGAAGAAGTAACATCCCTATGTCTCGGTGCCCTGAGGCGTTCGACTGGATTATGTGTGTGTGAGTTTACAAAAGATGCGAACCCTTGTACCTGTGGAGGGGGGTGGCTTATATAGAGTGCGCCAGGACCCCAGCCAGCCCACGTTACAAAGGGTTTAAGGTACATTAAAGGGGAGACGTTACTGGTAATGCTAGTAAATAAAGAGACATAATGACCATTAAAGCTATGAGGTGATGTCCGACCGTTGCAGTTCGGAGCGACCTTAGACCTTCTGGTGGTCGAGTGACAGCCTCCGCAGTCGAGTGACTTCAAGTCTTCCGAGTGGAAGTCCTCATGGTCGAGTGGATGATGACTCCTCTTCGAATGCTTCTGGTTTGAGGGTGACATCCTAGGGGAGGGTGTCTAGGTCAGACCTACGACCCTACCCTAGGTACATATCTTCATCATTAGCCCCCGAATGGTTCAGGGTTCGAGTGGGGAAGGAGTTGATAACCTCTCCGATTTAGCTTTTGCGCTTCGAAAATGTCTTGTCCAGAGGTCGAATGGACATCCATGATGACTTCAACTGCTTGTTCAGTCGCCTTGATCCATTCTTGGTTTTGTCGAGTGAACCTTCATTGTTAAGCTTCGAGTGTTGATATGGGAAAAATCTTCCGTCTGACGGGTTGTTCTGTTGTCTACGGATTTCATGGGATTCGAATTTCAGGAAGCGCACCAGGCGGGGGAGGCCGCAGTAATCGGGACGGATTAGGCAGGCCGCCTCGATCTCTGTGCCACCTTTTTCACCACGTATCGCGTGCGTGACTGTTGCGGGATTTAATCGGATCGCATGGGCCCACGAGTCAGCCACTCGGAAATGATCTCATATAAGGCGTTGGACGGGGGTTTTCGCATAGTGCGTTCTCATTCTTCCCCTTCCTCCTCTGTTTTCTCCACCGCATCTGCCTCTGCCCTCGGCTCGTCGCCCCGTTTGAAGTCGATCTGCTGCCATGGGGAAGGAGAAGACGGTGGCGTTGGAGCGTGCGAAGATGGAGACGGCGAAGGCGAAAGGGAAGAGGACCAGCCGGAGCGGGTCTTCGTCGAGGTCCGGCCTGCCGCCTGGCTGGATCCAGGACGACTGGATTCACTCGACGATCAGCCAAGACGATATCGATGACCTGGTCGAGGGGGGACTGATCCCCCACGAATCGGCGCGGCTCCCGGGGAACGAGACCGAGCCGCAGCCGCAGGAGGGTGAGTGCGTTCTCCTTGCTACTCACGTCGACCGCAGGTTTTCTTTGCCTCCCCATCCTTTCTTTCGAGGTTTCTTGAACTTCTTCGGGGCTCAACTCCACCACTTTTCCCCAAACACCATCGTGTACCTTGCCGCTTTTGTGTCCATGTGCGAGAACTTCCTGGGTTGTCGACCACACTAGGGTCTCTTCAAGAACATATTCACGTGTCATTCTCAGACGGTCAAGAAGGCCAACCCGAGTGACGAGAGGATGCAAGTGATACAGATGTGCGGGGGTCTTGGAATTCAGATGAGTAACAAAAGCACTTTCCCAACTATGATCCTTCCCGAGTCGGTCCGGGGTTGGCAGTCAACCTGGTTCTACTGCAAGGACCAGCCGACTCCGGGTCAGTCGACTGGACTTCCCCCCTTTTCCATGGCTCGAGTAGAGAGGCCCTCCACCTTGAGAGTGATCCCAGAGGAGAGGGCATAGGTGAAGGTGTTGGTCGAGCGGGTGGTCCAACTCATCCGCGACGGAGTGACCGGTATGGACCTGTTGGAGGTCTTCCTCAGTCGACGTATCCAACCACTCCAAGCTCATGACCATCCGATGTGGATGTACTCGGGAATCGAGGATTCCACTTGGATCCACCCAGAGGATGTCAATGAGAACACGGTGGAGCAGTGGCTGAGAGGCATTACTGGCAACAAGGATAACCCCCGGGGGTCCAGGAGGGTGGTTCCATTCGACCATTTGCGCCAGCCGGAACAAGTACGATTCTGCATTGTCGAGTGTTTTCTTGATTAACCATGTAACATCTTGTTGACGGCCAACTATCTTTCTTTTGTTCGTTGTCTTTTAGGCCCTTATTGATATGTATTCAATACCCAACGGAGAGCAGGAGCAAGATCCCAAGGGGGAGGCGAGCGGAGGCGAGAGTGGCGAGTGGCACCCGGATGAAGAGGAGGACGAGGAGAGTGACGACCCGAGTGATGAAGAAGAAGTTGACTCGCCACCTCGCAGAGAAAGGAGGTCTAAGCACACTCACGATCCGGCAAGCACCCCCGACCTGGTGGCCTGATGTCTACTACACAACCTTCTTCTTGTAGACGTTTTTGGGCCTCCAAGTGCAGAGGTTTGTAGGACAGTAGCAAATTTCCCTCAAGTGGATGACCTAAGGTTTATCAATCCGTAGGAGGCGTAGGATGAAGATGGTCTCTCTCAAGCAACCCTGCAACCAAATAACAAAGAGTCTCTTGTGTCCCCAACACACCCAATACAATGGTAAATTGTATAGGTGCACTAGCTCGGCGAAGAGATGGTGAAACAAGTGGTATATGGATAGTAGATAATAGTTTTTGTAATCTGAAAATATAAAAACAGCAAGGTAACGAATGATAAAAGTGAGCGTAAACGGTATGGCAATGCTAGGAAACAAGGCCTAGGGTTCATACTTTCGCTAGTGTAAGTTCCCTCAACAATACTAACATAATTGGATCACATAACTATCCCTCAACATGCAACAAAGAGTCACTCCAAAGTCACTAATAACATAGAACGAACAAAGAGATTATGGTAGGGTACGAAACAACCTCAAAGTTATTCTTTCCAATCAATCCGTTGGGCTATTCCTATAAGTGTCACAAACAGCCCTAGAGTTCGTACTAGAATAACACATTAAGATACAAATCAACCAAAACCCTAATGTCACCTAGATACTCCAATGTCACCTCAAGTATCCATGGGCATGATTATACGATATGCATCACACAATCTCAATTCATCTATTCAACCAACACAAAGGACTTCAAAGAGTTCCCCAAAGTTCTACCGGAGAATCACGACGAAAACGTGTGCCAACCCCTATGCATAGGTTCCCAATGTCACGAAACCAGCAAGTTGGTCACCTTAACATACATCAAGTGTTCTCAAGTCTTTAAAGACTCAGTCCGATAAGATTACTTCAAAGGGGAAACTCGATTCATTACAAGAGAGTAGAGGGGGGAGAAACATCATAGGATCCAACTAAAATAGCAAAGCTCGCGATACATCAAGATCGTATCATCTCAAGAACACGAGAGAGAGAGATCAAACACATAGCTACTGGTACATACCCTCAGCCCCGAGGGAGAACTACTCCCTCCTCGTCATGGAGAGCGCCGGGATGATGAAGATGGCCACCGATGAGGGATCCCCCCCTCCGGCAGGGTGCCGGAACAGGGTCCTGATTGAATTTTTGTGGTTGCGAAGGCTTCTGGCGGCGGAACTCCCGATCCATGTTGCATTCTGGAAGTTTTAGGGTATATGGAGTTATATAGGCGGAAGAAGCACGTCAGGAGAGCCACGGGGGCCCCACGAGGCAGGGGGCACGCCCTGGGGGGGGGCGCCCCCACCCTTGTGAGCACCTCCCGTATCTTCTGACGTGGGGTCCAAGTCCATCAGGTGTGTTTCCTTCCAAAAATAACTTCTCCAGTTGATTTCGTTCCGTTTCGACTCCGTCTGATATTCCTTTTCCTCGAAACACTGAAATAGGCATAAAACAGCAAATCTGGGCTGGGCCTCCGGTTAATAGGTTAGTCCCAAAAATAATATAAAAGTGGATAATAAAGCCCAATATTTCCCAAAACAGTAGATAATATAGCATGGAGCAATCAAAAATTATAGATACGCTGGAGACGTATCAAGCATCCCAAGCTTAATTCCTGCTCGTCCTCGAGTAGGTAAATGATAAAAAAGATAATTTTTGATGTGGAATGCTAGTTGGCATAATTTCAATGTAATTCTTCTTAATTGTGGCATGAATATTCAGATTCATAAGATTTAAGACAAAAGTTCATATTGACATAAAAATAATAGTACTTCAAGCATACTAACTAAGCAATTATGTCTTCTCAAAATCACATGGCCAAAGAAAGTTATCCCTACAAAATCATATTGTCTGGCTATGCTCCATCTTCACCACACAAAATATTTAAATCATGCACAACCCCGATGACAAGCCAAGCAATTGTTTCATACTTTTGATGTTCTCAAACTTTTTCAATCTTCACGCAATACATGAGCGCGAGCCATGGACATAGCACTATAGGTGGAATAGAATGGTGGTTGTGGAGAAGACAAAAAGGGAGAAGATAGTCTCACATCAACTAGGCGTATCAACGGGCTATGGAGATGCCCATCAATAGATATCAATGTGAGTGAGTAGGGATTGCCATGCAACGGATGCTCTAGAGCTATAAATGTATGAAAGCTCAACAAAAGAAACTAGTGGGTGTGCATACAACTCGCTTGCTCACGAAGCCCTAGGGCATTTTTAGGAAGCCCATCATTGGAATATACAAGCCAAGTTCTATAATGAAAGATTCCCACTAGTATATGAAAGTGACAACATAGGAGACTCTCTATCATGAAGATCATGGTGCTACTTTGAAGCACAAGTGTGGTAAAAGGATAGTAGCATTGTCCCTTCTCTCTTTTTCTCTCATTTTTATATTTTTATATTTTTATATTTGGACCTTCTCCCTTTTTTATGGCCTCTTTTCTCTTTTTTTATTTGGGCTTCTTTTGCCTCTTTTATTTATTTATTTTCGTCCGGAGTCTCATCCCGACTTATGGGGGAATCATAGTCTCCATCATACTTTCCTCACTGGGACAATGCTCTAATGATGATCATCACACTTTTATTTACTTACAACTCAAGAATTACAACTCGATACTTAGAACAAGATATGACTCTATATGAATGCCTCCGGCGGTGTACCGGGATGTGCAATGACTCATGAGTGACATGTATGAAAGAATTATCAATGGTGGCTTTGCCACAAATACGATGTCAACTACATGATCATGCAAAGCAATATGACAATGATGGAGCGTGTCATAATAAACTGAACAGAGGAAAGTTGCATGGCGATATATCTCGGAATGGCTATGGAAATGCCATAATAGGTAGGTATGGTGGCTGTTTTGAGGAAGGTATATGGTGGGTGTATGATACCGGCGAAAGTTGCGCGGTACTAGAGAGGCTAGCAATGGTGGAAGGGTGAGAGTGCGTATAATCCATGGACTCAACATTAGTCATAAAGAAACTCACATACTTATTGCAAAAATATATTAGTTATCAAAACAAAGTACTACGCGCATGCTCCTAGGGGGATAGATTGGTAGGAAAAGACCATCACTCGTCCCGACCGCCACTCATAAGGAGGACAATCAATAAATAAATCATGCTCCGGCTTCATCACATAACGGTTCACCACACGTGCATGCTACGGGAATCACAAACTTCAACACAAGTATTTCTCAAATTCACAACTACTCAACTAGCATGACTCTAATATCACCATCTCCATATCTCAAAACAATCATCAAGCATCAAACTTCTCTTAGTATTCAACACACTCATAAGAGAATTTTATTATTCTTGGATACCTAGCATATTAGGATTTTAAGAAAATTACCATGCTATTTAAGACTCTCAAAATAATATAAGTGAAGCATGAGAGATCAATAGTTTCTATAAAACAAATCTACCACCGTGCTTTAAAAGGTTATAAGTGAAGCACTAGAGCAAATGACAAACTACTTCGAAGGATATAAGTGAAGATCAATGAGTAGTCGAATAATTATGCAACTATGTGAAGACTCTCCCATTTAATAATTTCAGATCTTGGTACTTTATTCAAACAGCAAGCAAAACTAAAGAAAATAAAATGACGCTCCAAGCAAAACACATATCATGTGCCGAATAAAAATATAGCTCCAAGTAAAGTTACCGATGAACGAAGACGAAAGAGGGGATGCCTTCCGGGGCATCCCCAAGCTTAGGCTCTTGGTTGTCCTTGAATATTACCTTGGGGTGCCTTGGGTATCCCCAAGCTTAGGTTCTTGCCACTCCTTATTCCATAGTCCATCGAATCCTTACCCAAAACTTGAAAACTTCACAACACAAAACTTAACAGAAAACTCGTAAGCTCCGTTAGCGAAAGAAGACAAAACACCACTTCAAGGTACTGTAATGAACTCATTATTTATTTATATTGGTGTTAAACCTACTGTATTCCAACTTCTCTATGGTTTATAAACTATTTTACTATCCATAGATTCATCAAAATAAGCAAACAACACACGAAAAACAGAATCTGTCAAAAACAGAACAGTCTGTAGTAATCTGGATCAAACGTATACTTCTGGAACTCATAAAATTATCAAATAACTTGCTGGACCTGAGGAATTTATCTATTAATCATCTGCAAAAATAATTAACTAAATATCACTCTCCAAATAAAAATGGCAGCAATTCTCGTGAGCGCTAAAGTTTCTGTATTTTACAGCATGAACACAAAGACTTCCCCCAAGTCTTCCCAAAGGTTCTACTTGGCACAAACACTAATTAAAAGCATAAAAACACATCCAAACAGAGGCTAGATGAATTATTTATTACTAAACATAAAAAAAAGCAAGGAATAAAAATAAAATTGGGTTGCCTCCCAACAAGCGCTATCGTTTAACGCCCCTAGCTAGGCATGATGATTTCAATGATGCTCACATAAAAGATAAGAATTGAGACATAAAGAGAGCATCATGAAGAATATGACTAGCACATTTAAGTCTAACATACTTCCTATGCATAGGGATTTTGTGAGCAAACAACTTATGGGAACAAGAATCAACTTGCATAGGAAGGTAAAGCAAGCATAACTTTAAAATTTTAAGCACATAGAGAGGAAACTTGATATTATTGCATTTCCTACAAGCATATATTCCTCCCTCATAATAATTTTCAGTAGCATCATGAATGAATTCAACAATATAACCAGCACCTAAAGCATTCTTTTCATGATCTACAAGCATAGAAAATTTACTACTCTCCACATAAGCAAAATTCTTCTCATTAATAGTAGTGGGAGCAAACTCAACGGAGTAACTATCATGGGATTGAAAATTGAAATCAAGATGACAAGTTTTATTGTTATTATTATTCTTTAAAGCATACGTGTCATCACAATAATCATCATAGATAGGAGGCATGCTTTCATCATAGTAAATTTGCTCATCAAAGCTTGGGGGAGAAAAAATATCATCTTCATCAAACATAGCTTCCCCAAGCTTGTGGCTTTGCATATCATTAGCATCATGGATATTCAAGGAATTCATACTAACAACATTGAAATCATGCTCATCATTCAAATGTTTAGTGCCAAACATTTTATAGATTTCTTCTTCTAGCACTTGAGCACAATTATCCTTTCCATCATACTCACAAAAGATATTAAAAAGGTGAAGCGTATGAGACAAACTCAATTCCATTTTTTTATAGTTTTCTTTTATAAACTAAACTGGTGATAAAACAAGAAACAAAAAGATTCGATTGCAAGATCTAAAGATATACCTTCAAGCACTCACCTCCCCGGCAACGGCGCCAGAAAAGAGCTTGATGTCTACTACACAACCTTCTTCTTGTAGACGTTGTTGGGCCTCCAAGTGCAGAGGTTTGTAGGACAGTAGCAAATTTCCCTCAAGTGGATGACCTAAGGCTTATCAATCCGTAGGAGGCGTAGGATGAAGATGGTCTCTCTCAAGCAACCCTGCAACCAAATAACAAAGAGTCTCTTGTGTCCCCAACACACCCAATACAATGGTAAATTGTATAGGTGCACTAGTTCACGAAGAGATTGTGAAACAAGTGGTATATGGATATGATAATAGTTTTTGTAATCTGAAAATATAAAAACAGCAAGGTAATGAATGATAAAAGTGAGCGTAAACGGTATGGCAATGCTAGGAAACAAGGCCTAGGGTTCATACGTTCGCTAGTGTAAGTTCCCTCAACAATACTAACATAATTGGATCACATAACTATCCCTCAACATGCAACAAAGAGTCACTCCAAAGTCACTAATAACGGAGAACGAACGAAGAGATTATGGTAGGGTACGAAACCACCTCAAAGTTATTCTTTCCAATCAATCCGTTGGGCTATTCCTATAAGTGTCACAAACAGCCCTAGAGTTCATACTAGAATAACACCTTAAGATACAAATCAACCAAAACCCTAATGTCACCAAGATACTCCAATGTCACCTCAAGTATCCATGGGCATGATTATACGATATGCATCACACAATCTCAATTCATCTATTCAACCAACACAAAGGACTTCAAAGAGTGCCCCAAAGTTCTACCGGAGAATCACGACGAAAACGTGTGCCAACCCCTATGCATAGGTTCCCAATGTCACGAAACCCGCAAGTTGGTCACCTTAACATACATCAAGTGTTCTCAAGTCTTTAAAGACTCAGTCCGATAAGATTACTTCAAAGGGGAAACTCGATTCATTACAAGAGAGTAGAGGGGGGAGAAACATCATAGGATCCAACTAAAATAGCAAAGCTCGCGATACATCAAGATCGTATCATCTCAAGAACACGAGAGAGAGAGATCAAACACATAGCTACTGGTACATACCCTCAGCCCCGAGGGAGAACTACTCCCTCCTCGTCATGGAGAGCGCCGGGATGATGAAGATGGCCACCGATGAGGGATCCCCCCTCCGGCAGGGTGCCGGAACAGGGTCCCGATTGAATTTTTGTGGCTGCGAAGGCTTCTGGCGGCGGAATTCCCGATCTATGTTGCGTTCTGGAAGTTTTAGGGTATATGGAGTTATATAGGCGGAAGAAGCACGTCAGGAGAGCCACGGGGGCCCCACGAGGCAGGGGGCACGCCCTAGGGGGGGGGTGCCCCCACCCTCGTGAGCACCTCCCGTATCTTCTGACGTGGGGTCCAAGTCCATCAGGTGTGTTTCCTTCCAAAAATAACTTCTCCAGTTGATTTTGTTCCGTTTCGACTCCGTCTGATATTCCTTTTCCTCGAAACACTGAAATAGGCATAAAACAGCAAATTTGGGCTGGGCCTCCGGTTAATAGGTTAGTCCCAAAAATAATATAAAAGTGGATAATAAAGCCCAATATTGCCCAAAACAGTAGATAATATAGCATGGAGCAATCAAAAATTGTAGATACGTTGGAGACATATCATGGCCGCACCAACAGGGCAGTCTTCAAAGCGCCCTCGGACGTCTTATCCAGTGCCGACTGAGAAGGCACCGAAGTAGCCCAAGACTGCGCCGCCTCCAGTGCCGAAACCACCGAAGGCTGCATCTTCCAAACCGCCAAAGGCTTTGCCCAAAATCAAAGTGACCATTCCCACTAACTCTGGGTAACAATCTGACCTGATCCTTTGGTTGACTTGGGTAACAGAACGTAACCGACTGAATGTTGATGTTTGCAGTGCTGCTACCTCTAGAACTTCCACCCGCCAGTACCAAGACGAGGAGATGGAAGATGCGGTTACCTCCAACCCAGGTACAATTCTTGTGATCTTGTTCTTGATTATTTTGTCGATTAAATTCTGGTGATTCACTTGGGGTCGACTGATTTCTTTGCAGCCCCACTCAATGTTATCGAGCTTCCGAACGATGATGAAGACGTGATACTGAGGCCTAGAAGGAGCAAGAAAGCTATAGCTGGCAAGATATCTCAGTCGGAACTGGCGACATAACTAACAGTCCAACAACCCGAAGATGCAGGTAGAGCCTCTGTAACTGTTGTTGTCCCAGCGTCGAGTGAACGCCTCGCACCGTCGACCATACCAGTGTTTTCTTCAGCCATCCAACCTCATGCCTCGGAGCTCCAAGCTGCTGCATCTGGACCGCCTGTCCCCTTCTTCACCACCTATCATGTTCCGGAAAGCCAGTTGGACGCCGCTGCAGAGGCTATCCATCAAGCTGGCGTAATGATGGAGCGGATGAAGGTGGTGCACGACAATAGTCAGGCTGCTTACGACGCCAGCGCGGCTCTTCGAGCCAATGTCTAGGTAAGTTGACTTCCGACTGAACTTGTTCTATTAGGATATGCTACCTGAATATTGTCCTTCGTATAATCTCTTATTGTCTGCTTCGAATCTATACACTCATTGGGTGTTTTGTTGTCTAGTATTTGTGCTCTTCCACTTGGTCTGGTCGAGTGGGATCTGAACCAGCTGGGGCACGACAAGTGCACCCACTGGGTGTAGTCCTCGAGACCGCAGACGACTGCTGGCAGTTGGCTGGGGTCTGAGCACTTCTTTCTCTTTCCTTTCTTCCACTCGGTCTGGGCGGAACATGCTGAGTGGGATCTGAACCAGTGGTGGCACGCCAAGTGCACCCACTGGGTGTAGTCCCCGAGACCGCGGTTGACTGCTGGCAGTCGGCCGGGGTCTGAGTACTTCTTTTTTTACTCGACCTGGGCGGACCGGCCGAGTGGAAACTGAACCAGTGGGGGCACGCCAAGTGCACCCACTGGGTGTAGTCCCCGAGACCGTAGTCGACTGCTGGCAATCAGTTGGGGTCTGAGTAAACTTTGAAGTTTTATTCATTCGGAAGTAAATAACTTTGATCTTGTCAATTGATATGTCTTTTATTCTCTGCAGAAATCTTGTACTCTCATTTCCAAGTTCACCGAATTTGAGGAGAAGCAGAGGCAACTCAACCTTGAACTGGAGCTGGCCCAACAAAATTTGAAGAAGGCTCAAGATGAAGTTGCCGGTATGGAAGGTAACTGCCTGTCGACTGCTCATGTCGATCATCCTTTAAATTATCCCTTCGACCTTTTGTTTGATCTAAATGCTTATTTTGCAGAGCAAATGATGTTGGATCTGGAGAAGAAGGACTTGGACCTTGTAGCTGCACAGAAGGAGGCTCAAGAGAAGACTACCCTTGCTGACAAGAAGCTGGCTTCAGTCGGAGTGCTGGAAGAGGAAGTAAGCAAGCTGAAGTCCTTTCTTGCTGAATCCAACCGAGAGGCAACTCGTCTGAAGAAGGATAAGGTGGCTTTGAACGAGAAGCTGGAAGACATGGCTCGTAAGAGAAATGACTTAGAAGCGTATGTGGAAACCCTCGCCAAGAAGCTCTTTCTTATGCTCGAAGGTACCCCTTTTGATCCGACTGCTTTACTGTTTGCAAGTTAGTCTTGTCCAGTCAACTCATTAACTCCTTGACTACAGAATTCTGCCAAAACTTTGAAGAGGAGACTGGACGGATCGAGACGGGTTTGGACCCTATCCTTTCTCCAGTCGGCGACGAGGCTGCCATGAATGTGCTTCGACTGGAATCCCGCGTCGCCAGTGTTACAAGTTATCTTGACCGTCTGAAGGTGGCAGTTTCACGCATTGACTCATCGCTCTGGCCGAGGGAAACACTTCAAATGATCTCGAGTCTCTGATGGCTCGACTCAACGAGGTCCCCAGTCGGGTGCAGGAATGGAAGAAGTCCTCTGCCCGATGCGGTGCTGACGTGGCTCTGTTGCTGGTAAGAGTCCACTGCAAGGAAGCCCGCGAAGATAAGCTGGCGGCGATCAAGGTCACCAACACCAAAAGGAATGACTTCCAGTCCTTCATGGAGACTTTCATCGCTGCTGCCACTCGGATCGCTGATGGAATTGACTTGGACGAATTCATCGAGCCTGCAAGCCCTCCTCTTGCCGAATGAACAAACTTGAGATTTAAACTTGCTTTAAATTTGCCTCGGAATGCCGAGTGGTTTCTGTAACCGTTAAACTCCTTCGGGCCTGATGCCCGAGTACTTTTATCTTTGTTTTGAAACTCTTGAGATTTTATCCGATCTTGGTTTATCTTCTGCATATGCTTGCATTCGTCTTCGAGTAGAACTTGTTCTTCACTTTGGAATATCCTTCGAGATGCAACTCTGAAGGAGATATCCCAGTCGACCTGCACCTCGCCGTCCTTGAGGATAAGGATGGAGCGCACATTGTATTTGTAGCGCGGCTCCATGAGAGGATTGCAGTCGACCTGCACCTCGTCATCCTTGCGGATAGGGATGGAGCGCAGCTTCGTGAGAGGATTGCAGTCGTCCCGCACCTCGTCATCCTTGTGGATAAGGGTGGTTTTTCGACTTAGGCGGGTACTAGGCTGTAGCTAAGTCCCCGAGTGTGAGGTTTGCTCATCACTCGGTAGGATTTTTGAAACTTAGGCGAGCACGAGGCTGCAACTAAGCCCCGAGTGTGAGGTTTGCTCATCACTCGGTAGGATTTTTGAAACTTAGGCGAGCACGGGGCTGCAGCTAAGCCCCCGAGTGTGAGGTTTGCTCACCACTCGGTAGGATTTTTGAAACTTAGGCGAGCACGGGGCTGAAGCTAAGCCTTCGAGTATGAGGTTTGCTCATCACTTGGTAGGATTTTTGAAACTTAGGCGAGTACTAGACTGCAGCTAAGCCCCTGAGTGTGAGGTTTTCTCATCACTCGGTAGGATTTTTGGAACTTAGGCGAGCACGGGGCTGCAGCTAAGCCTCCGTGTGTGAGGTTTGCTCATCACTCGGTAGGATTTTTGAAACTTAGGCGAGCACGGGGCTGCAGCTAAGCCTCTGAGTGAGAGACTTGCTCATCACTCGGTAGGATTTTTTCAACTTAGGCGAGTACTGGACTGCAGCTAAGCCCCCGAGTGAGATGCTTGCTCATCACTCGGTAGGATTTTTTCAACTTAGGCGAAACGGGTTCGCAGCTAAGCCTCTGAGTGAGAGGTTTGCTCATCACTCGGTAGGATTTTTGAAACTTAGGCGAAACGGGTTCGCAGCTAAGCCCCCCGAGTGAGAGGTTTGCTCATCACTCGGTAGGATTTTTCAACTTAGGCAAAACGGATTCGCAGCTGAGCCACCCACTGGGGGATTTCAGAAATAGATGTAATCAATTGACAATCTTTTTAGAAGACTGTAAAACTCTTGTCTTTGATAAACAAAATACAAAGGTGTTTTTATTACATCTCAGCAGACTGAGTGTTTAAGTATAAAAGGGGCGGAGCAGCTCCGCATTCCAGGCGTGTGGCTCGTCTTTCTTGTGCTCGACGTCGTAAAGGTGGTACGCTCCATTGTGGAGCACTCTGGTGACCACAAAGGGGCCTTCCCAAGAGGGAGCAAGCTTGTGTGATTTCTGCTGATCCACTCGGAGAACTAAGTCTCCCTCTTGAAATGCTCGACCCCTTATGTTTCTGGCATGGAATCGACGCAGGTCTTGCTGATAGATGGTTGATCGGATCAAGGCCATCTCTCTTTCTTATTCAAGGAGGTCAACTGCATCCTGTCGTGCTTGTTCTGCTTCTTCGTCTGTGAAAAGCTCGACTCGGGGTGCATTGTGGAGCAAGTCACCCGGAAGTACAACTTCGGCTCCATAAACCAAGAAAAACGGGGTTCTGTCAGTCGACCGATTGGGAGTTGTCCTCAATCCCCATAATACTGATGGAAGTTCGTCGACCCAGGCTCCTGCTGCGTGTTTGAGGTCACACATCAGTCAGGGTTTCAGTCCTTTGAGAATCAATCCATTTGCTCTTTCAGCCTGCCCATTCGACTGGGGGTGGGCGACCGAGGCATAGTCGACTCGAGTACCTTGTGAAGCACAAAAAGTCCTGAACTCATCAGAATCAAAGTTTGATCCGTTGTCAGTGATGATGCTGTGTGGAACACCATATTTGAATGTTATCTCTGTGATGAAGCTGACAGCAGTACTGGCATCAAGGTTCTTGATAGGCTTGGCTTCAATCCACTTGGTGAACTTATCGACTGCTACAAGCACATGAGTGAATCCACTCCTGCCAGTCCTCAAAGGTCCAACCATATCCAATCCCCAAACAACAAAAGGCCAGACGAGTGGAATGGTCTTCAGGGCTGACGCAGGCTTGTGAGACATGTTGGAGTAAAACTGGCAACCTTCACATTTGTCGACTATTTCTTGTGCCATCTCATTTGCTCGAGGCAAGTAAAATCCCGCTCGGTATGCTTTGGCCACGATGGTCCGAGTGGATGCATGGTGACCACAGGTCCCCGAGTGGATATCATTGAGGATCACTCGGCCTTCTTCAGGTGTTATGCATTTCTGGCAAACTCCAGTCACACTTTCTCTGAACAACTGTCCTCTTATCATAGTGAAGACCTTAGATCGACGGACGATCTGTCGAGCCTCTTCTTCATCTTCTGGGAGTTCCCTTCTAAGAATGTATGCGATATATGGTACTGTCCAATCGGGAGTAATGACCAAAACTTCCATGATCAAGTCGACCACGGCTGGAATCTCGATTTCAGTCGGATCGGTGGCACTCTTCGGCTGTGAGGGCTCTTTAGTGAAGGGATCTTCTTGAACTGAAGGTGTATGAATATGCTCCAGGAACACATTACTGGGAATGGCTTCTCTCTTGGAGCCTATCTTTGCCAGATCATCGGCTGCTTGATTTTTCAGTCGAGGGATGTGATGGAGCTCTAACCCCTCAAACCTCTTTTCTAACTTTCTTACTGCATTGCAATAACCAGTCATGGCTGGGCTTCTGACGTCCTACTCCTTCATCACCTGATTGACCACTAAATCCGAGTCGCCATAGACCATGAGGCGACGGACGCCGAGTGAAATGGCCATACGCAAACCATATAGAAGTGCCTCGTATTCAGCCTCATTGTTGGAGGAGTCAAAGTGAATCTGGAGAACATAACTGAGTTTTTCACCACGGGGGGAGACCAAAACCACTCCAGCACCAGAACCATTCAGCATCTTGGACCCATCGAAGAACATGGTCCAATGCTCCGAGTGAATTTGGGCCGGAAGTTGCCGTTCGATCCACTCGGTGAGGAAATCAGCTATTGCTTGGGACTTAATAGCCTTCTTTGCTTCAAACTTGATATCCAGGGGAAGGAGTTCAATCGCCCACTTTGCCACTCGACCAGTTGCATCTCTGTTGTTCAAAATCTCCGATAATGGAGCGTCGCTGACGACTGTAATGGAATGATCAGAGAAATAGTGTGCAACCTTCTTTGTGGTCATGTAAATTCCATAAACAAGCTTCTGATAATGGGGATATCTTTGCTTTGATGGAGTCAGAACTTCAGAAACGCAATATACTGGGCGCTGAACTTTATAAGTTTTTCCTTCTTCTTCCCACTCGACTGTGAGTACTGTACTGACAACTTGTCCAGTGGCTGCAATGTAAAGCAGTAAAGGCTCTTTGCTGATTGGTGCAGCAAGCACCAGCTGGGTGGAAAGCAGGGCTTTGAGCTCTACAAACGCCACATCAGCTTCGGGAGTCCACTCGAACTTATCAGACTTCTTCATCAGTCGGTAAAGAGGCAGTGCCTTTTCACTGAGACAAGAAATGAATCGACTCAAGGCGGCCAAACAACCAGTAAGCTTTTGGACATCATGCACACGCACAGGGTGTTTCATCCGAAGAATGGCACCAACTTTCTCTGGGTTAGCGTCGATCCCTCGTTCGGAAACGAGGAAACCGAGTAACTTTCCACCAGGAACTCCGAATGTGCACTTTGATGGATTAAGCTTGATATCATACCTTCTGAGGTTGGCAAAGGTTTCGGCAAGGTCAGCCAACAGGTCGGAACCTTTACGTGACTTGACTACAATGTCATCCATGTATGCTTCCACATTTCGACTGATTTGAGTGAGTAGACACTTCCGGATCATCCTCATGAATGTGGCTCCGATGTTCTTCAGGCCGAATGGCATAGTGACATAATATAAACATCCGAATGGAGTGATGAAATCCGTTTTTATCTCATCGGGTCCATATAGTCGAATCTGATGGTACCCGGAATAGGCGTCCAAGAAGGACAAACGCTCACACCCCGCAGTTGAGTCGACAATTTGGTCGATGCGGGGCCCGATTGATATGCTTGAAGTCAATGCACATGCGAAGTGAATCATCCTTCTTAGGGACCATGACAACATTGGCGAGCCACTCGGAGTGGTAAATCTCTCGGATGAACTCAGCTGCCAGGAGCTGAGCCACTTCGTCGCCAATTGCTTTTCTCTTCTGGAGGCGGACCATCGGAGATGTTCCTCGACTGGTTTTACTTTCGGGTCGACTCGCAAATGATGCTCAGCCAGTCCCCTGGGTACACCCGGCATGTCAGAACGTTCCCATGCAAAGATGTCCCAGTTCTCACGGAGGAACTGGATGAGCGCTTCTTCCTATTTGCTGTCGAGTGTTGACGAGATATGGGTCGGAGCAGCATTGGGATCGGTCGGGTGAACATGAATTGGCTTCGTTTCCCCTGACGACTGAAATGCGGATTCTGTGGCAGGCTTCTTGGCTCGCAGCAAATCACCCGGATCTGCATTTTTCTGATACTCTTGCAGTTCCACTACTGCCATCTGTGCATCGACAATTTTTGAGCCCTTCTGGAAGCACTCTTCTGCTTTCTGCCGATTGCCAGTGACAATGATTACTCCTCTGGGGCCAGGCATCTTCAATTTGAGATACACGTAACATTGTCGAGCCATAAAACGTGCATAAGCGGGTCTCCCCAGAATGGCATGGTAAGCACTCTTGAAATCCACTACCTCAAACATCAACTTTTCCCTGCGGTAATTCTTGGAATCACCGAAAACCACATCAAGTGCGATCTGGCCGAGTGACTGAGCCTTCTTACCGGGTATAACACTGTGGAAACGCATGTTGCTTTCACTAAGCTTGGACATCAGAATGCCCATTCCCTTCAAGGTTTCAGCATAAAGGATATTCAGGCCACTGCCACCATCCATCAGCACTTTAGTCAGTCGAGTGCCTTGGACTACTAGGTCGACCACCAGTGCTTGCCTCCCAGGGGTGGCTATATGCGCTGGGTGGTCCAATCGGTCGAATGTGATGGCAGTCTAGGACCACTTCAAATAACTGGGTGTTGCCAGAGCAACCATGTTCACCTCCCTGTTAATAACCTTCAATCGACTATTGCTTTCAACATCAGCAAAAAATCATCAGCGTGGAATTGACATTGGGAAAACCATCATCATCTTCTTCTCTATCCTCTCCTTTGTCCGACTCCTTTTCCTTCTCTTTGGGTTGTTTCTCTCGGAACTGCTGGATCAGAAGACGACACTGTCGAGTGGTGTGTTTAGGGTAAATGAGATTCCCCTCTTCATCTTTTTTGGTATGAATATGGCAGGGTAAATCCAACACATCATTCCCATCTTGATCTTTAACCTTCTTGGGAGTCCAGGGCCCTTTGGGTTTTCCCTTGAATTTCCCTTGAGTAACAACTAAAGCTTCACCAGGGGCCGCTGGTTCGGCCTTTCGCTTCTGTTTCCGACTGGAATTCCCTCCTCTGGTTTCTTGGGCGACTGTTTTATGTTTGCCACTACGGAGTCAGTCTTCCTCTTCACCATTGGCATATTTGGTGGCAATCTCCATCATCCAAGTCAGAGTCATATCTCATGTCCGATCGAATTTCAGATTCAACTCCGATACTTGACGCCTTCCTTGAAGACACAAATTGCTTGGTGATCTGACACATTCTCCATTGTATGGTGTAACGTGATCCATCTCTGAATATAATCCCTCAAGGTTTCATTCGGTTTCTGAACACAACACTACAATTCTGTCAACCCTGCCGGCCTTTTGCAAGTGCCTTCAAAGGTTCTAACAAATACTCGAGCAAGTTCCTCCCAACTATATATGCTGCCAGGAGCCAACTGATTCAACCACGCTCTGGCAGAGCCCTCCAACATCAAGGGGCACTACTAGGGAAAAGCCTACCAGCAGCGAGGGTTTTGGGCCTCTCAGTAGCGCGGACACCGGCGCTACTAATAAGGCGCTACAGCTAACGTATAGTAGTAGCGCCGGTTGTCCCACGCTACTGCTATACATGAATGGCTGTAGCGCTCTTTGGGAAAGGGCGCTACTGATATTATCTGCAGCGCTGTTTGCTGGGACGCGCTACTGACAATGCGGCGCTACTGCTAAATTTCCCCCCTCGCTACTATAGTTTATTTATTAGTTTTTTCCTGCATATTTGTTTTGTATTTGAATAGGCTTTATACAATAATCTTTAGCATATCATACACATACAAATGTAATCATAGCATATACATACAATTAGTCTCATCAAATCATGTCATCATCATAATCATCATCCAACACAAAGTGGTCTCTCGTCATCATCTCGAAAATAGCGATACAAGTCTCGAATGATATGCAAATACATCGTCATCCATCTAAACAATGATATACGCGAGAAGAGCTATCACATTGAGAACATGAGTTCGTATCCCTCTTTCGCATTAGCGTGAACCTCTAAACTAACTACTGCCTGTCGCTCGGAAACCGTAAGGGCCTGACACTCCGGCCACTTGTCGTATATATACTCCTGGCATAACACTTCTTCACCATCTATGATCTATGCACCTGCATCATCACATGAGTCGATGATATGCAACATATATAGTTGAGCAACAGAAAGAGACAGACTTGGCAAAAATAAAAACAACATATCATAAGCATAAATAACAAAGTTCATCGTACCCCAAAATGCCCTAACTAGAGTGTTTTTCGCTAGTCGAGGAGGAGGACGGTTTAATCACATCAAAAATAAAGTTTCACCGTGCATAACTCAAAGTTTTGTCATACAGAAAGTATGGACTAAACGGACACATTGTCATATATCGACAATCACTCCAACATGTCGTTCCATCCATCCAAGTCAGGGAGATAGTCCCTGAGCCTAGTGAAAGGCTTCAGGTTGAGACGCTGAGAGGCTATCCATGTTCGGACGTCTTCCCGCGACATTTGTCCTTCTCCGTAGAACATCCCTGTTTTTCCGACGACCTCCTTCATGATGATTTGGGCAAGTTCACGCTGGATGTTATAGAACTCAGCTCGAAGTCGATGATCCTCGATATCTCCTATGTCCTTTGCCCATTGCAGAATATGGGCATCGCCGGATCTAGGTGACATGCGAAGGTTCTGGTGATCCCGTCTGTACTCTAGCATGTGGTGTAGGACATAGAATCCATCATTAAGAGAATCGTTTGGTTGCTGGATGCAGCAGAAGTCGGTCTTATGGCCGAAGGCGACCCTGCCGCCCCTTCTCTTCTTGTCCCTGACCTCTCCACCCCTTGCTTGGTAGTAAAACATAGCACTGTCGAGAACATCCTTGATGTGGGTGTAATCCTTTTTTTGAATGTTCTTCGACGAGTCCAAGTAAAGAGCGTGGGAGAATCGGGGGTAGAGGATGATGAGGACGGCGCGCCCGCCGCTGCGCAAAATAAGTCCTCAAATTAATTAGCCTCCACCGTGCAAATGAATGATTGAAATCGAAGGAAGGATAGCAGCGCGGATGACTTACACGGGATGATAAGGCACGAGAATCGCCTCCTTGTCCTTATTGGCAAGCATGAAATTGACGATGTAATCCCTCACGTATTCATGGTGATTTGCGCAGACTCCCAAGAAGCCCTCGTGCATGTAGTACGGGTCAGCAACACAGATATGAGATATCTGCTCAACCCCGATGATGTAGTTCATGTGCAAGGCATAAAGGCGGACAAACGTAAAATCCAGCTTCTTCACGTGAAACATGTCGAATATGTAATCGAATCGGAGGAAGAACTTATCCGCGGGGAAGCTGTCGACGTACGACATTTGCCGTGGAACGTTAACCATGTAGAGTGGGTATCCTGGATCTTTCGAGGCGATGAGGTCTTTCTCTACCCGCAGCATATCGTCATGAAGTCTCTTTAGATCGCCGAATCTGGCCCGTAGTGTTGTTGCAGGTAGGATTGGTTGACCGGGGATATGCCATTTATCCGCACCGGGGATATATATACGGTCCTGAAGCCGAGGCTGCTGAGGCGGCTGGATCATAAAAACAGCTTTTTTGCCTTTCCTCGCTCTCTTCCTAAACTTCTTTACTACCAGAAGGTCGTCCATAATATGTTGAGACGGCAATTCAGGCACCGACTCATGACGCTCAAACCCTGAGGAGGCGCCAGTATAGACATACTGTTCAGTAGCGCCATCGTCGTCCTCATCCTCATCCATGGCGACGTCATCAGCGACTAATGGAGCCTCCTCCTTACCCCGTCCGCTATCACCCAACCCGACACCCGACGATAATTGGGTAGGTGGGGTGTTGATGTTCATACCTTGCTGAGGCTGCGTGCTCGTGGGTGTGCTCCCGGCCGCCTCTAGACGAAGCAGACTCTTTGGCCACAACAGGACCCACCCAGCATTGCAACAATCACCAAGCTGCCGCGGTGTCTCGTCGTCATCCCCCAGTAGTACTGGAGGAGGCAAATTCTCGTGGCCCGGTTTGACACTGTCCACAGAAACCTTGAAGACGTTCGGGGGATTGGCCGGCTGTGGAACAATGGTTCCTTCGGCTCCATTATCGTCGCCTTCCCCACGTCCATCTTCTGGTCGCCGATGGTGTACAATATGGTGCACGGGGTTTCGTCGGCCTGCAAAGAAAAGTCTGCGACGTGAGACATCCGAAAGGCAACGAAAACGGGAGATTATACATTTATATTGAAGGGGGCCGGTGTGATAGATACCGTGAGGGCGTCGAGCTCAGCCAAAGACGAAGCACCGCCTAGCACGTCCGGTGCGGGAGCCGGTGCGGGAGCAGGTGCAGCTGCAGGTGCCGGTGCAACGCTAGTCGAGCTGCTCCCCGCCAAGAAGTCAGCAAGGGGAAAGTCCGCTGCATATTTTTTGGATTTTTCCTGGTCCAACTGAAAACGGCCGGAACCAAGGTAGTAGAAATATCTAAAGCCACCTATTTTGCGGCAGCTACCGCTGTTGCGACTGTCTCAGTTGATTTCTTCTCAACCGCAATCTCAACCCTCTTGTCGATGTTTTCTTCATTTAACCTCCGCCTTTCCTTTCTCTCCTCCGTGGTCTCACAGTAGTACTTCTTCCACGTGGCGCCGTCTCCGACACCATGCACGCGTCCATACGATGATCAAGTATCCACCGGTTGTTGTTTCAATATGTTCAACGCCCGGTTGAATGGAGTGTCCCACTTGGGCCTCGCCAATGCCTCAGACGGCGAGTCGCTTTTGGCCGCAATCCTGTGCTGCTCTCTCTGCAAAAGGCACAACGATCGTTTACAAATATGACTAATGTGTGTAGTCGAATTGATCAGAAACTAAAATTACCAGCAGTCTCATGAACTCCGTAATGACCGGTGTTGTCTCGTAAACCTTTTTCACTGGGTCCCAACGGTGCCGGGCCCTGAGGACGTACCGCTCCTGCGAGACGGTGAACTCCGCCAAGGGGTCTGGGATGCCCAGACTCGCGGCTTCTGCGTCCTCCTTGGCCCATTTGGACCTCTTTCCGCCGTAACCATGGCTTCCGAGGTGGTGGCTCCCAATGTTCCTCTCTTGAAGCCCCTTCATGTACTTAGAATTTTTTTGGCATCTTCGGCCTCGCAAGCCTCCTTGAATATTTGAAACTGCTCTTCCGTGATTGTCGGATTATCCTTTACAATCTCGGAGTAGGGTTCCTTCTTGTCGATGATCCTTGCTTTCACTCGATTTTTCCAGGCAGCCAACGCGTCGCTAAACTTGGTCATGGCGTGTTTGTTTATCTTCTTCATTGCCGGGTCCTCATCTGGATCTTTATAATCCTTCTCATTCCGGCCTGAGAACAAGAATATCTGGTGAAACTTCTTTAGGAGAGAGCTCCTCATATTTTCTATCTTCTGTAGTTTCTCATCGTTGATGGTGGCGGTTGTCCATACGATGCGGCCTATTTGATTGCCGTAGCATCGACGCGCTTCCTTGGGCGCCGTTGGCTCAAAATTGCCGTCGTCCACCTCCGTGACCACCACTCTAGTAGTCCTGAGTTTGTTAGGAACCCGTTGCCTCTTTGCTTTCGGTTCTACACCGGCTCCGCTCCCCGAGGCAGCGCCGGTCTCAGTCTCAGCGCCGGTCTCGATGCCGGTCTGAGTCTGAGCGCCGATCTCAGTCTCAGCACCGGTCTGCGTGTCGGTCTCAGTCCCCGATGCCACTGGTGGGCCCAACAATAACATCGGTTGATCATCGGTAAGGCTAAAAAATTCGTCTGCCGCCCGGAAGGCATCGTCGCAATCACCAGAACCCTGTCCTTCATCGTTGCTAGCCATGTTTCCTATGATTAAATCTAGTCAATTAATTCTAGACCTAATAAAATGAATAATGACATAAAAAGGCCTATTGTTTTGCAGGAATGTTGACTCCTTCCTGGTGCGGCAAATCACGGGCACTCGATATGTCCTAGTTTGTAGCACAAGTCATGCCGAAATTCACGGAAAATTTCGGCATGAGCTTTGCTAAAAAGTGGACAAATCGAGAACCTGAAATTTGCCGGAAAAGAAATGAATCAACATTCCGGCAAAACATAGGCCACTAAGCATCATTCCCTGCAAACAGTGTCCAAATATACACGAGCAACCACATGTGCAAACAGTGTAGAGTTTGCTTTCGGTTCTACACCGGCTCCGCTCCACGAGGCAGCGCCGGTCTCAGTCTCAGCGCCGGTCTCGATGCCGGTCTGAGTCTGAGCACCGATCTCAGTCTCAGCACCGGTCTGCGTGTCGGTCTCAGTCCCCGATGCCACTGGTGGGCCCAACAATAACATCGGTTGATCATCGGTAAGGCTAAAAAATTCGTCTGCCGCCCGGTAGGCATCGTCGCAATCACCAGAACCCTGTCCTTCATCGTTGCTAGCCATGTTTCCTATGATTAAATCTAGTCAATTAATTCTAGACCTAATAAAATGAATAATGACATAAAAAGGCCTATTGTTTTGCAGGAATGTTGACTCCTTCCTGGTGCGGCAAATCACGGGCACTCGATATGTCCTAGTTTGTAGCACAAGTCATGCCGAAATTCACGGAAAATTTCGGCATGAGCTTTGCTAAAAAGTGGACAAATCGAGAACCTGAAATTTGCCGGAAAAGAAATGAATCAACATTCCGGCAAAACATAGGCCACTAAGCATCATTCCCTGCAAACAGTGTCCAAATATACACGAGCAACCACATGTGCAAACAGTGTAGAAGAAAATTCATTTAACTACTAATAGAACAAAATTCAGTTAACTTTAGTGCTCTATAATGATGAAAGGAAAAAAATTTCAGTTAACTACTAATTTCATTCATTTAGGTTATTCATTTAACATCACCTAATTAATCTACTGTACCAATACTACTAGCAGCACTACTAACCTAATTAACCTAGCAAAACTCTAGTGCCCTAACTGAAAAACATCTAATTAACATCTACTAGTACCACTATTGCCCTAACCTAATTAACATCTACTAGTATCACTATATACTATACAAGCAGCATCTACCCTAATTAAACCCTACTGCCCTAACTAACTTTTGTTGTAAACCAAATTTTTTGCTCTAAACTAATTTTTGCTCTAACATCTACTACTTAACATCCTTTGCTCTAAACTAAAATTTTTGCTATAAACAAACTTTTGCTCTACTAATTTTTTCTCTAGAATGCAGAGAGAGATGAGTGGGGGGAGGGGTGGGGGACTTACAGAGAGGGGAGAGACGGTGGCGGGGAGGTGCTCGGTGATGGAGGCAGGGGCAGAGAGGGCGGGCTCGGGCACGGGCAACGGCGGTCCTGGGCGGGCTCGGGCGGCGATGAGGTGGAGGGCGCTGACGGTGACGTCGAGGGCGGTCTCGGGCGGCGGCGGTGAGGCTGAGGGCAGCCTCGGGCGGCGGCGGTGAGGATGACGGCGGCCTCGGGGGGAGACGGTGAGGTTTTGGGCGTCCACGCCGGCAGGAGACGGCGGCAAAGTGGGGCGAGGGCGAATTGGGGAGACGGCGGCGAGGGCGAGGGATTTGGGGAAGAAGTGGTGGCCGGGGGCCGGGGGGGGGACCGTTGTTTAAGTGAAACGTACCGGTAGCGCGTTTCCGAAAACGCGCTATAGCTAAAGTTAGCTATAGCGCGTTTCCTGAAACCCGCTACTGCTATTCCTTTCTCCTTTTTCCCTTTTTTCTTTTATTTTTCTTTACATTTTATTTTTTTTCCTTTCTCCTTTTTCTATTTCTTCCATTTTCATTTACTTTTCTACTTGTTTTTCACTTTATTTTATTTCAGGTAGCAGCAACGCCTTACACGTAAGCGCGCTACAGCTAAGGAGAGTAGCAGTAGCGCTGGGCCAGTATACGCGCTACTGCTAGGTTGGGCTAGCCATGCGCGCCCAGTTCAAACATAGCAGCAACGCTTTTCGCCAGTACGCGCTACTGCAAAAGTCATAGCAGTAGCGCGGTTTATTTACACGCGCTGCTACTAAGTAGCAGTAGTGTTTGATTTTGTACAACGCTACTGGTAAGATTCTATGTATAGGCTTTTCCCTAGTAGCGGGGAGGTGTTTCATGGCCACATCATCATTGCCACCACCAATCTGCACAACCACTCGGTAATCCTCAAGCCAAGTGTCTGGCTTGGACTCGTCGGTGAACTTACTGACTCCAGTCGCCAACCTGAAGTTGGGAGGAATCATGGCTGCTCTGATGGCTCTGCTGAAACACTCGAGTCCTGAAATGTGTACCCTGCTTCTAGTTGGATGATCTCTATCGTGGCCTTCTCTGTGAGCTCTGTTTCTATCAACTAGACCTTGAACGAGGATAGACCTTGCATCAAAGCCTGGCTCTCTGGGGTCGACTGGAATTCTTCGTTCACCGCTGTGGGGGCGCCTGTCATCTTGCCGCCGAGGCACGTATGACCCACTCCTCGGAGGAGGCGTGGGCACTCGATGACGGTCATCGTGGTCGAGTCGATGATCATACTGCTCACGGTTCCTGTACTGATCTTGCTGGTACCCACGTCCCTCACGCCGCGGAGGCGATCTAGGGCTATGTGAAGATTGGACAGTATCCGCCACCACAGACCTGCTATGAATCCTATTCCGCGACTGAGATACTGCTGTATTCTGCTCCCCCGCTGCCCAGAGTAAAGCCCGGATCTGCATCAAACCTCGGCCAGCTTCTGACTGGGAAGGTTGAATTGACTCTGCTATTCGAGCTGCAGCTGTGAGATTCTGGATCGGAGTTCGGTATACCTGAGCCGGAGGCGGAAAAAGTTGTCGTCGACTGGACTCGGGAATCCGTTGTCGAGCACGCTCGTCGAGTGCGCGCTGGAGGTTCTCCAGTCGAGTGCGCTCATCCAAGTTGGCCAGGCGCGCCTCCTCCAAGGCCTGGGCCTCAGGGGTTTCTCCAACTATAGGAGTGTGAAGTGCATCCATATTACGGCGGTGAAGATCTTCCCTCCGCTGCGAAGAGAGGGGTTCGGGGCGGTACTCCTCGTGAACACGCGACGGATCGCCGCCGCAATCGCCACCACCTTCACGGGTGAAGCCAGGAGGACTGCGTGGTCCATTAACCATCAAGACTTCCGCCGTGGGGTCGCTGCTGTCGCATTCGGATGCAGTCTTGACGGAACCAATCGATAGATCGAACAGGCCGTAGAAAGTTTCATCGGGCTCGATCACCGCGATTTGTGGGGTGCCGATTGGCGGGCCACCGCATGCCTCACCCACCGCTGAAGCCGCGACCGACTAGATCGTTGGCGCCGGCGAACAACGGAAAGGGAGGTTGCCGTAGGAGCCGACTGATACGGAGTCGACGGTTGCCGAAGAAGGACGTCGCGAACGCATGCCCGAAAGTGCATCGCCCCGCGGACGGGGAGCGCCTCAACGTCGAGTGGAGCCTCGTGGAGCCAAGCGGAGTCGTCGGCGATGAAGACGAGCGCGCCGAGACGGATCTCGCGGCCTTCAGCCAATCCTCTGCCGGAAACCATGATGATGGGGAATCGAAAGAATCACAACTTCTCCAATAAACTGCTAAGACACCGACCCCACGGTGGGCGCCAACTGTCGTGGATCTAAGACTGACAGTAGAATGGCGGGTAAGTATGAGGAGGCAAGATCCTAGCTATGGAGTAGTTGTACACACGAGTTTTACAAGTTCAGGCCCTTCTCGGAAGAAGTAACAGCCCTACGTCTCGGTGCCCTGAGGCGGTCGACTGGATTATGTGTGTGTGAGTTTACAAAAGATGCGAACCCTTGTACCTGTGGAGGGGGGTGGCTTATATAGAGTGCGCCAGGACCCCAGCCAGCCCACGTTACAAAGGGTTTAAGGTACATTAAAGGGGAGACGTTACTGGTAACGCTAGTAAATAAAGAGACATAATGACCATTAAAGCTATGAGGTGATGTCCGACCGTTGCAGTTCGGAGCGACCTTAGACCTTCTGGTGGTCGAGTGACAGTCTCCGCGGTCGAGTGACTTCAAGTCTTGCGAGTGGAAGTCCTCATGGTCGAGTGGATGATGACTCCTCTTCGAATGCTTCTGGTTTGAGGGTGACGTCATACGGGAGGGTGTCTAGGTCAGGCCTACGATCCTACCCTAGGTACATATCTTCATCACTCTGCGCAGAGCTACTCTAGCTAATCGCTCCCACTTTCAATATGTATCCAGATTGAGACTTAGAGTCATCCGGATCAGTGTCAAAGCTTGCATCGACGTAACCCTTTACGACGAACTTTTTGTCACCTCCATAACCGAGAAACATGTCCTTATTCTACTAAGGATAATTTTGACCGTTGTCTAGTGATCCACTCCTGGATCACTATTGTACCCTCTTGCCAAACTCATGGTGAGGTACACAATAGGTTTGGTACATAGCATAACATACTTTATAGAACCTATGACTGAGGCATAGGGAATGACTTTTCATTCTCTTTCTATTTTCTGCCGTGGTCGGGTTTTGAGTCTTTACTCAACTTCACACCTTACAACTCAGGCAAGAAATCTTTCTATTTTCTGATCCATTTTGAACTCCTTCAAAATCTTATCAAGGTATGTACTCATCGAAAGTCTTATCAAGCGTCTTGATCTATCTTTATAGATCTTGATGCCCAATATGTAAGTAGCTTCACTAAGGTATTTCATTGAAAAATTCTTATTCAAGTATCCTTTTATGCTATGCAGAAATTCTGTATTATTTCCAATCAACAATATGTCATCCACATATAATATCAGAAATGCTACAGAGCTCCCACTCACTTTCTTGTAAATACAGGCTTCTCCAAAAGTCTGTATAAAACCATATGCTTTGATCACACTATCAAAGCGTACATTCCAACTCCGAGATGCTTGCACCAGTCCATAAATGGATCATTGGAGCTTACACACTTTGTTAGCACCCTTCGGATTGACAAAACCTTCTGGTTGCATCATATACAACTCTTCTTTAAGAAATCCATTAAAGAATGTAGTTTTTACATCCATTTGCCAAATTTCATAAAATGCGGCAATTGCTAACATGATTCGAATAGGCTTTAAGCATAGATAAGAGTGAGACACTCTCATCGTAGTCAACACCTTGAACTTGTTGAAAAACTTTTGTCACAATTCGAGCTTTTGTAGATAGTAACACCACTATCAGCGTCCATCTTCCTCTTAAGATCCATTTAATCTCAATGGCTCGCCGATCATCGGGAAAGTCAATCAAATTCCATACTTTGTTCTCATACATGGATCCCATCTCAGATTTCATGGCCTCAAGCCATTTCGCGAAATCTGGGCTCATCATCGCTTCCTCATAGTTCGTAGGTTCGTCATGGTCTAGTAACATGACTTCCAGAAATGATTACCGTACTGATACGTCTCCAACGTATCTATAATTTTGATTGCTCCATGCTATTATATTATCTGTTTTGGACGTTAATGGGCTTTATTTTACACTTTTATATCATTTTTGGGACTAACCTATCAAACGGAGGCCCAGCCCAAATTGTTGTTTTTTTGCCTATTTCATTGTTTTGCAGAAAAGGAATATCAAACGAAGTCCAAACGTAATAAAACCTTCGGGAACGTGATTTTCTCAACAAACGTGATCCAGGAGACTTGGAGTGGGCATCAAGAAACAATCGAGGAGGCCACGAGGCAGGGGTCACGCCTACCCCCTGGGCGCGCCCTCCACCCTCGTGGGCCCCTCGTTGCTCCACCGACCTACTTCTTCCTCCTATATAAGTCCACGTACCCCGCAAACATCCAAGACCACGAAAACCTAATTCCACCACCGCAACCTTCTGTACCCAAGAGATCCCATCTTGGGGCCTTTTCCGGAGCTCCGCCGGAGTGGGCATTGATCACGGAGGGCCTCTACATCAACTCCATGGCCTCTCCGATGATGTGTGAGTAGTTTACTTCAAACCTTCAGGTCCCTATCTAGTAGCTAGATGGCTTCTTCTCTCTCTTTGGATCTCAATACAAAGTTCTCCCCCACTCTCGTGGAGATCTATTCGATGTAATCTTCTTTTGTGGTGTGTTTGTAGAGATCCGATGAATTGTGGGTTTATGATCCAGATTATCTATGAAAAATATTTGTTTCTTCTCTGAATTCTTTTATGTATGATTGATTTATCTTTGCAAGTCTCTTCAAATTATCAGTTTGGTTTGGCCTACTAGATTGATCTTTCTTGCAATGGGAGAAGTGCTTAGCTTTGGGTTCAATCTTGCAGTGCTCGATCCCAGTGACAGTAGGGGAAACGACACGTATTGTATTGTTGCCATCAAGGATAAAAACATGGGGTTTATGTCATATTGCATGAGTTTATCCCTGTACATCATGTCATCTTGCTTAAGACGTTACTCTGTTCTTATGAACTTAATACTCTAGATGCATGCTGGATAGCGGCCGATGTGTGGAGTAATAGTAGTAGATGCAGGCAGGAGTCGATCTACTTGTCACGGACGTGATGCCTATATACATGATCATGCCTAGATATTCTCATAATTATCTGCTTTTCTATCAATTGCTCGACAGTAATTTGTTCACCCACCGTAATACTTATGCTATCTTGAGAGAAGCCACTAGTGAAACCTATGGCCCTCGGGTCTATTTTCCATCGTACAAGTTTCCAATCTATTTTGTTTTGCAATCTTTACTTTCAATCTATATCATAAAATACCAAAAAAAAATTATCTTATTATTATTATCTCTATCAGATCTCACTCTTGCAAGTGGCCGTGAAGGGATTGACAACCCCTTATCGCGTTGGTTGCGAGGTTCTTATTTGTTTGTGAAGGTATGAGGTGACTCGCGCATGGTCTCCTACTGGATTGATACCTTGGTTCTCAAAAACTGAGAGAAATACTTACGCTGCTTTAGTGCATCACCTTTTCCTCTTTAAGGGAAAACCAACGCAGTGCTCAAGAGGTAGCAAGAAGGATTTCTGGCGCCGTTGCTGGGGAGATCTACGCCAAGTCAAGACATACCAAGTACCCATCACAACTCTTATCCTCCGCATTACATTATTTGCCATTTGCCTATTGTTTTCCTCTCCCCCACTTCACCCTTGCCGTTTTATTTGCCCTCTTTTTCCGTTCCTCTTCGCTTTTTCTATTTGCCTTTTTGCCTGTTTCTTGTTTGCTTGTGTGTTGGATTGCTCGCTTATCATGATGGCTCAAGATAATACTAAATTGTGTGACTTTGCCAATACCAACAATAATGATTTTATTAGAACTCCGGTTGCTCCTCTTACCGATGCTGAATCTTGTGAAATTAATACTGCCTTGCTGAATCTTGTCATGAAAGATCCGTTTTCTGGCCTTCCTAGTGAAGATGCCGCTACCCATCTAAACAGCTTTGTTGATTTGTGTGATATGCAAAAGAAGAAAGATGTGGATAATGATATTGTGAAACTTAAGCTATTTCCGTTTTCGCTTAGAGACCGTGCTAAAGCTTGGTTTTCGTCTTTGCCTAAAAACTAGCGGGGTGACCCACGCATTTGCGCGGCTAGATTTCATATTTATATTGTTTACTATTGCTTTTTTAGTCCAGCATGGTCTTCCATACATAACTTTAATCTTTATTGTTCATACGAATAGACTGTGTAAAAGATTATAAATGATAGTACTATAAATTAGATTGGGTTGAATGAAATGTGGTGTATTCTCTATTTGCAAATTGTCAAACATGTCATCGACTTGTATGATCTCCAACTTGTATATTTGACCGTTACTTTTCTATCCACATGTATTAATTCAGAAATATAAAGTTTATGTTATGGAAATAATTTTCATGATGCCAGTATCACGAAATATTTTTGTATATATTACAGTTCACATTTGGGAAGTTTAACATCACGATCTCCATAAACTCATGTATTTACAAACTGATATATTAGTTTTTTGATGGAATACAAACTGATATGTAAATATTTATCTTTGACCAAGCCATATATTAATAGCCAATGCCAGAACAGGTTTAGTGAATATAATTCATCTATGATTTTATGATACATTTTCATAAGACACAGAAGAAGCAAAATCTCGTTTTCAATTCTTTTTAAGAATGTTTTACATAATTCTGAGCCATGATTCTCTAATTTAGCTAATATCTAATATGATATGCAATATTATTCTTGTCCTCCTGATATTAAGCATGCAAATACTTCCAAACATGGTTAGCTCACTCAAATATTTTGGTCGTGTGCCAATCTAATGTACGCAAGCTTTCTATCCCATAATATAATATTTTATTAAATTCAATATTTGTTAGTATCTGCATACAAACTAAATAATGATTTTATAATTCTCTCTCTATATTGCTCTTGCGGTAGATTATCTTTTTCTACTCGTACCTATGTTCTCACACATTGTACTTCTATTGTCAGCATAGTTAAACCGACATAATTTCTATTCGAAGTTATTTGTTGCTTCCAACCATTGTATTTTTCAGCACAACATTCTGCGGCTTGCTTCTTACGATATGCTTGTTCACGCACTCAACATATCAACACTGATTCCTCCACTCTTATACGTGATCACTATGCATGCACATGTTCTTTGATTTTTTATTCTCAACCTTCACTTCTTAGCACTCCGGCGTCTACTATAATCAATTAGCGATAACTTATACTCCCTCTGCAACTTAATATAGGAAGTTTATGACACTATGACCGAGGGAGTATTTCCTATCATACTATTGTAGACAATTTATTGTCATATAACATTTGCATGTACAAAAACAAAAAAATGTAATTTCCTTTTCTTTTTTTGCGGGAAATTTTCCTTTCGATTTATTATGGCCCAAAAATTAAAATTTTCTGAGATATCAACTTAGCTGATGTGATCTGCACATGGTATTTGAAAAAAAAATCCAAAATGCTAATATTGCTTTACTATTTCCTGTTCAAAATTTCATGTAGATAATAGATTTTTAGTCTCTAAATCCAATTTACAATATCATAAAAAATATTCTGAATTTATCTATTTGTGGACTCTATATAGTTTTCGTACAAAAATTAGTTTACTTATTTCCTTTTTGTCATGCACATATTTCATGTGCACTGTTCAAAGTCATGTCTTACAAAACTTGTGGGTTACAAATCCTTTTAGAATTCACAGTGCGTGGCATCAATTTTGTGCATTATGTATTGATACATTTGGTATCAAAAAAGCCAAAAAAAATATATCCATGACATTCGATTTTGAAAGATCTACCTGTCTCATTGTAAGGCAAAATAGGATTGCATGTTTGGTGTAAAAAGAAACATACATCCAAAGGTATATTTTTTTCATGCAGAGCATATACTTTAGTATGTTTGTGCCGAATTTTCACTTTTTGCATATTTGGAAAACGAAAAATATTCAGAGGAATAGCTGTGTAGGTATCTTTCTTCATACTCCCTCCGTTCCTAAATATTTGTCTTTATAGAGGTTTCAAATGGTTACCACATACAGATGTATATAGACATATTTTAGAGTGTAGATTCATTCACTTTGCTCCGTATGTTGTCATTTTTTGAAATCTCTAGAAAGACAAATATTTAGGAACGGAGGGAGTACATAGTAGACACGTTTAGTCTGTACATGCTCTGTAAGTCTTACGTATATACTCTATTTTTTTAAAGTATATATAACCTATAAAGGCAGAGTCCATATATAGTCCGCGTAAAAAAAGGCCAGAGTCCACAGTTTTTTTCTTTAATAGAGAGTCCCGCATGCATCTACTGTTTTTTTAGTTGGGGTGCATCTTGGTATGCATGCAGAATAATCAACGTGTTTTTATTATGTCATTTAAAAAAACATGTTGCTATGAAGTAAAAATATAAATAATCAACATGTACTATCTTCTTTTGAAGCTAATCAACATGGGCTAATTGGTCTTATGCTTTTAGCCCTCACGTTTATCCCACGGCCGTAACGTGTTTTTAGGATGAATATAATCAACGTGTGCTAAGTGAAGGCTGGCAGTGTCTTTTTTCTCAGCCATGCCTGGTGTGGGCTCATAGTACCTTTAAAAAAAAGGCTGGTAGTACCATCGATACATGTAGACTCGTGATAGATTTGGACTCTTTATTTCCAAATCGGTGTACACGTTTCCTTCTTCTTTTGAGCCGGATATACCTGGTTTGGTAGGACATTTTTTTGAGAGGATTGGTAGTACATGTTTAACCGGTGATTCCTACCTAATGCATGTGTATATGCACATAGACGTGACAGTCCAATCTGATGACACGTTTACGTTAACATGTTACGCAATTCTTTTTATATCTCAGCCGTTATTATTCTGATCAAACGGTGGTAATAATATTAGCATATGTGGGTAAACGTAGTGGCTTGTTTGACTCTTGTTTTAAGTATATAATAGATAGTCTTAATTCTTGGAATAAGTGCAAAGATGATTTTATCTCTAAGTATTTTTCTCCCGCTAAGATTATCTCTCTTAGAAATGATATTATAAATTTTAAGCAACTTGATCATGAACATGTTGCACAATCTTGGGAGAGGATGGAATTAATGATACGTAATTGCCCTACACATGGTTTGAATTTCTGGATGATTATACAGAATTTTTATGCCGGATTGAATTTTGCTTCTAGAAATCTTTTAGATTCGGCCGCGGGAGGCACTTTTATCGAAATCACTTTAGGAGAAGCTACCAAACTCCTAGATAATATTATGGTTAATTATTCTCAATGGCACACTGAAAGATCTACTAGTAAAAAAATGCTTGCAATTGAAGAGATTAATGTTTTAAGTGGAAAGATGAATGAACTTATTAAATTGTTTGCTACAAGAGTGCTCCTACTGATCCTAATGATATGCCTTTGTCTACTTTGATTGAGAATAATAATAAATCTATGGATGTGAATTTTGTTGGTAGGAACAATTTTGGTAATAAGGCGTATAGAGGTAATTTTAATCCTAGGCCGTTTCCTAGTAATTCCTCTAATAATTATGGTAATTCCTATAACAATCTTTATGGAAATTATAATAAGATGCCCTCTGATTTTGAATCTAGTATTAAAGAATTTATTACTTCGCAAAAGAGTTTCAATGCTTTGATTGAAGAAAAATTGCTTAAGATTGATGAGTTGGCTAGGAACATGGATAGAATTTCTCTTGATGTTGATTCTTTGAAACTTAGATCTATTCCACCTAAGCATGATATCAATGAGTCTCTCAAAGCCATGACAATTTCCATTGATGAGTGCAAAGAAAGAACCGCTAGGATGCGTGCTAAGAAAGATTGCTTCGTGAAAGCGTGTTCTTCTAGTTTTCATGATAATAGGGATGAAGATCTAAAAGTTATTGATGTGTCTCCTATTAAATCTTTGTTTTGCAATATGAATCTTGATAATGATGGGACTAGAGATGAGTCAACATTATTTAAAAGGCGTTCCAACGATTCAGAGTTTTTAGATCTTGATGCAAAAATTGTTAAAAGTGGGATTGAAGAGGTTAATACTTTAAATAGCAACGAACCCACTATCTCGGATTTTAAGGAATTTAATTATGATAATTGCTCTTTGATAGATTATATTTCCTTGTTGCAATCCGTGCTAAATTCTCCTCATGCTTATAGTCAAAATAAAGCTTTTACTAAACATATCATTGATGCTTTGATGCAATCTTATGAAGAAAAACTTGAGTTGGAAGTTTCTATCCCTAGAAAACTTTATGATGAGTGGGAAACTACAATAAAAATTAAAATTAAAGATCATGATGTTATACTTTGTGTGATTTGGGTGCTAGTGTTTCCACGATTCCAAAAACTTTGTGTGATTTGCTAGGTTTCCGTGATTTTGATGATTGTTCTGTAAACTTGCATCTTGCGGATTCCACTATTAAGAAACCTATGGGAAAAATTAATGATGTTCTTATTGTTGGAAATGGGAATTATGTGCCCGTAGATTTCATTGTTCTTGATATAGATTGCAATTCTTCATGTCCTATTATTCTTGGTAGACCTTTCCTTAGAACGATTGGTGCAATTATTGATATGAAGGAAGGGCATATTAAATTCCAATTTCCATTAAGGAAAGGCATGTAACAATTCCCTAGAAAGAAAGTTAAATTACCATATGAATCTATTATGAGAGCCACTTATGGATTGCCTACCAAAGATGGCAATACCTATATCTATCTTCGCTTTTATGCCTAGCTAGGGGCTTTAAACGATAGCGCTTGTTGGGAGGCAACCCAATTTTATTTTTATTCCTTTCTTTTTGCTCCTGTTTAGTAAGAAACAATTTATCTAGCCTCTGTTTTTGTTGTGTCTTTTGTTTTTAATTAGTGTTTGTGCCAATTAGAACCGTTGGGAAGACTTGGGGAAAGTCTTTTTGATCTTGCTGTAAAAAACAGAAACTTTAGCGCTCACGCGAATTGCTCCCATTTTTATTTGGAAGGTGCTATTTAGGCAATTCTTTTTGCATATGATTTATAGATAAATTCCTCACGTCCAGAATTTTATTTTAGAATTTTTGGGGTTCTAGAAGTTTGCGTTATCTACAGATTACTACAGACTGTTCTGTTTTTGACAAATTCTGTTTTTCGTGTGTTGTTTGCTTATTTTGATTAATCTATGGCTAGTAAAAGAGTTTATACACCATAGAGAAGTTGGAATACAGTAGTTTTAACACCAATATAAATCAAGAATGAGTTCATTACAGTACCTCGAAGTGGTGTTTTGTTTTCTTTCACTAACGGAGCTCACGAGATTTTCTATTTTGAGTTTTGTGTTGTGAAGTTTTCAAGTTTTGGGTTATGTTTTGATGGATTATGGAACAAGGAGTGGCAAGAACCTAAGATTGGGGATGCCCATGGCACCCCAAGGTAAAATTCAAGGACACCAAAAATCCTAAGCTTGGGGATGCCCCGGAAGGCATCCCCTCTTATGTCTTCTTCTATCGGTAACTTGGAGCTATATTTTTATTCACCACATGATATGTGTTTTGCTTGGAGCGTCTTGTATGATTTGAGTCTTTGATTTTTAGTTTACCACAATCATTCTTGATGTACACACCTTTTGAGAGAGACTCACATGATTTAAAATTTATTAGAATACTCTATGTGCTTCACTTATATCTTTTAAGCTATATAGTTTTTGCTCTAGTGCTTCACTTATATCTTTTAGAGCACGGCGGTGGTTTTATTTTATAGAAATAATTGATCTCTCATGCTTCACTTATATTATTTTGAGAGTCTTTTAGAACAACATGGAAATTTTCTTTTAGGAATAATATAAAAACTTTCATATAAGTGCATTGAATACTATGAGAAGTTTGATACTTGATAATTGGTTTGAGATATGGAGATGGTGATATTAGAGTCATGCTAGTTGAGTAGTTGTGAATTTGAGAAATACTTGTGTTGAAGTTTGTGATTCCCGTAGCATGCACGTATGGTGAACCGTTATGTGACGAAGTCGGAGCATGATTTATTTATTGATTGTCTTCCTTATGAGTGGCGGTTGGGGACGAGCCATGGTCTTTTCCTACCAATCTATCCCCCTAGGAGCATGCGCGTGATACTTTGTTTCGATAACTAATAGATTTTGGCAACAAGTATGTGAGTTCTTTATGACTAATTTTGAGTCCATGGATTATACGCACTCTCACCCTTCCACCATTGCTAGCCTCTCTAGCATCGCGCAACTTTCACCGGTACCATAAACCCACCATATACCTTCCTCAAAACAGCCACCATACCTACCTATTATGGCATTTCCATAGCCATTCCGAGATATATTGCCATGCAACTTTCCATCGTTCCGTTATTATGACACGCTTCATCATTGTCATATTGCTTGCATGATCATGTAGTTGACATCATATTTGTGGCAAAGTCACCGTTCATAATTCCATACATGTCACTCATGCATCATTGCACATCCCGGTACACCGCCGGAGGCATTCAGATAGAGTCATATTTTGTTCTAAGTATTGAGTTGTAATTATTGAGTTGTAAGTAAATTAAAGTGTGATGATCATAATTATTAGAGCATTGTCCCAGTGAGGAAAGGATGATGGAGACTATGATTCCCCCACAAGTCGGGATGAGACTCCGGACGAAAAAAAAGAAAAAAAGAAGAAAGGCCAAAAAAGGAAGGCCAAATAAAAAAATGAGAGAAAAGAAAGAAGGGACAATGTTACTATCCTTTTTCCACACTTGTGCTTCAAAGTAGCACCTTGATCTTCATGATAGAGAGTCTCCTATGTTATCACTTTTATATACTAGTGGAAATTTTACATTATAGAACTTGGCTTGTATATTCCAATGATGGGCTTCCTCAAAATTGCCCTAGGTCTTCATGAGCAAGCAAGTTAGATGGACACCCACTTAGTTCTTTTGTTGAGCTTTCATACACTTATAGCTCTAGTGCATCCGTTGCATGGCAATCCCTACTCACTCACATTGATATATATTGATGGGAATCTCCGTAGCCCGTTGATACGCTTAGTTGATGTGAGACTATCTTCTCCCTTTTGTCTTCTCCACAACCACCATTCCATTCCACATATAGTGTTATATCCATGGCTCACACTCATATATTGCGTGAAGATTGAAAAAGTTTGAGAACATCAAAAGTATGAAACAATTGCTTGGCTTGTCATCGAGGTTGTGCATGATTTAAATATTTTGTGTGGTGAAGATAGAGCATAGCCATACTATATGATTTTGTAGGGATAACTTTCTTTGGCCATGTTATTTTGAGAAGACATGATTGCTTAGTTACTGTGCTTGAAGTATTATTATTTTTATGGCAATATTAAACTTTTATCTTGAATCTTTCGGATCTGAACATTCATGCCTCAATAAAGAAAAAAATACATTGAGAAATATGTTAGAAAGAATTCCACATCAAAAATTCTTTTTTATGATTTACCTACTCGAGGACGAGCAGGAATTAAGCTTGGGGATGCTTGATACGTCTCCAACGTATCTATAATTTTTAATTGCTCCATTCTATTATATTATCTGTTTTGGATGTTAATGGGCTTTATTTTACACTTCTATATCATTTTTGGGACTAACCTATTAACCGGAGGCCCAGCCCAAATTGCTGTTTTTTTTTGCCTATTTCAGTGTTTTGCAGAAAAGGAATATCAAACGAAGTCCAAATGGAATGAATCCTTCGGGAACGTGATTTTCTCAACAAACATGATCCAGGAGACTTGGAGTGGGCGTCAAGAAACAATCGAGGAGGCCATGAGGCAGGGGGGCGCACCTACCCCCCGGGCGCGCCCTCCACCCTCGTGGGCCCCTCGTTGCTCCACCGACCTACTTCTTCCTCCTATATAAGTCCACGTACCCCGCAAACATCCAGGAGCACCACGAAAAACTAATTCCATCTCCGCAACCTTCTGTACCCAAGAGATCCCATCTTGGGGCCTTTTCCGGAGCTCCGTCGGAGGGGGCATTGATCACGGAGGGCCTCTACATCAACTCCATGGCCTCTCCGGCGATGGGTGAGTAGTTTACTTCAGATCTTCGGTCCATAGCTAGTAGCTAGATGGCTTCTTCTCTCTCTTTGGATCTCAATACAAAGTTCTCCTTGATTCTCTTGGAGATCTATTCGATGTAATCTTCTTTTGCGGTGTGTTTGTCGAGATCCGATGAATTGTGGGTTTATGATCCAGACTATCTATGAATAATATTTGATTCTTCTCTGAATTCTTTTATGTATGATTGGTTTATCATCTTGTGCCTTTGATCTCCATCTCCAAAGAACCGTCATGATCTCCATCATCACTGTGACGCCCCCGATTCAATCGTACACTAATCATACACTCAAATGTGTACGATCAAGATCAAGGACTCACGGGAAGATATCACAACACAACTCTAGACACAAATTTAAAATAATACGAGCTTTATATTACAAGCCAGGGGCCTCGAGGGCTCGAATACATCAGCTCGAATACACAAGAGTCAGCGGAAGCAACAATATCTGAGAACAGACATAAGTTAGACAAGTCTGCCTTAAGAAGGCTAGCACAAAAGCAACAACGATCGAAAAGGCAAGGCCTCCTGCCTGGGTGCCTCCTAACTACTCCAGGTCGTCAGCGGCCGTCTTGTAGTAGTAGGCACCCTCGGGGTAGTAGTAATCATCAGTGGTGTCGTCTGGCTCCTGGGATCCATCATCTGGTCACAACAATCGGGTATGGGGGAAAAAGAGGTAGCAAAGCAACCATGAGTACGCATCCAAAGTACTCGCAAGACTTACATCAGATCTAAACTAAGTATGCATCTGTATCAAACGAAAGGGTTGTATCTGTGGACTAAACTGCAGAATGCCAGAAGAGAAGGGGAAAGCCTAGCATATCGAAGACTAGCATCTTCAAGCATCTTGCAGCATATAGAAGAGTACAGATCAACATAATGTTAAGTAGTGTAGTATTATCAACCTCGGCCAGAGATCCTTTCTCGACTCCCTGCGAGAAAGCAATCCCAGAGCCATACTATCTAATTATCACCTCAAGTATCCAATTCTAGTTGTATCGATCGGGATACAACTCCAAGTGTCGGTTACCGTAGGACAGGCTATCGATAGATGTTTTCTTCCCTGGAGGGGTGCACCAACTTACCCACCACGCTCGATTAACTCCGGCCGGACACACTTTCCTGGGTCATGCCCGGCCTCGGCCAAACAATACGCCACAACCCGACCTAGGCTTAATAGAGAGGTCAGCACGCCAGACTAAACCTATGCCCCCAGGGGTCTTGGGCCATCGCCCCGGGAACTCCTGCACATTGCGTGGGCGGCCGGTGAGCAGACCTAGCTACCTCCTTCAAAAAGGCAGGTGCTTACCAGTCCAACCCGGCGTGCACCGCTCAGTCGCTGATGTCTATTAAGCTTCGGCTGATGCATACGACGCAGAACGCCCATACAATGCCCACATGATGGTTAGTGCTATCAGTCCAGAGGCCCCTTGGATCAAATATCCAAACCGTTAGTGTGTTGGTAGTGCGTTCACGAGCAGAGAGTCATGAAAGATGTGACCCCGTCGCCCCGTCTCGAGTACTTGCGGCAAGGGCTAAGAATGCCCGGCCACGCCTCGTAAGTATCTCGCGGGCACCTTCCACGTCAACCCGACTCCACATCACTCGCTATTAAGCTCGCGCGGGTACCCCTCAGGGCCGACCCATCTTCAGTAACATGGTTCAGTGTAAAGTCATAGTAACCATAGTAACTGTGTGTCTAACACCAAGGGGAAAACCCGAGGAATCACCCTTGGTGAATTCCACTCGATGTAATCATCAAGGTGAACGTAAGAGGATCCACCCTCGAGGTTCACACTTGAGGGGTTGCACGGCAGAGCCACATCGGAAGTGGTTAAGGAGGAAATCACCCTCGATGACCATGACCAGATAGCTACACTATAGAGATCTCATCAGGAGTGATGTATGAGGTTCCACCCTCGGCACTCGATGGTAACTCTGCAGAGTCGAGCAACAAAAGGGGAAAGTGATGTGCGGTGCCGGGGCCTAGTCTTCGATCCCGTTGATCAGGTCTTCGATGATGAAGCAGGGGCAACAAGGACAAGGTGGGGGGTCACTGATGGATCACTAACCAACCTATACTAAGCAGTTTAGAAAAAGCAGGTAAGGTATGAAAGAAGGTAACAAAAACAGGCTATGCATCAGAGTAGGATCATATAGAAAGTAGTAGCAGTTCTAATGCAAGCATGAGAGGGAAAGAAATGGGCGATATCGAAATGCTCAAGGGGGGGGGGTTGCTTGCCTGGAAGCTCCGTTGAAAAAAGAAGAAGTGTCATCGACGTAGTCGATCACAGGGGCGGCATCGGTCTCGGGGTCTACCGGAGAAAAGAGGGGGAAGAAACAGTAAATACAGAGCAAACAGATGCATCACTAAGCATTACATGACGATAGGCAGAGCTAGGGTTGTCCTAATGTAGTACTACACGTTGCAGACGGAGGGGATAAACATCCGAGGATGAATTCCTGGCGTTAGACGAATTCGGGACAGATGGAAGAGAGGGGACGGTTCCATGTTCAGCATGCTAGGGGCATGTGACAGGTGAATGGACCGCACATTCGGATTCGTTGGATTTTTCTAAGCAACTTTCGTATAGAAAACATTTTTATCCGAGTTACGGATTATTTTCTATGATTTATCAAAGATTTAAACATTTTTTGGAATTAAATAAATTAGCATAAATGTTTATTGCATCAGCATGACGTCATAGTGACATCAGCAGTCAACAGGACGGCTGACCAGGTCAAACTGACCAGTAGGTCCCACCTGTCATAGATAATGGACTAACAGAACTTTAAACTTAACTAAACTGAGGCTAATTAGAAGCTGGCCCCACACGTTAGTGACTAATTAGGTTTAACTAATTAAGTTTATTTTAAAAACGTTTATTAGACTAATTAACAGAGGGGGCCCACATGTCAGTGGCTGGAGGCTGCCCAGTCAGCACATTGACTGGGTCAACCCAGTCAACGGGGTCAGCAGGGCCACTGGGGCCACCAGTCAGTGACCTAGAGGGTGGCCCCAGGGTGGCCACGTCAGCATGCCAGCGGTGACACTCCGGCGAGCCGTCTTCGCGGCGGAGGGCTCGGACCTCGCCGGAAACGCACTATAGAGGGCCGTTTCAAGCGCGGCCGGGCTCGTTCGGACGCGGAGGAGCGGCGCATCCAACTGTGGCCTTAGCTCGGGCTGGGGCGGGCTGCGACGACGATATGAGGCGGGGCGGTCGCCGGAGTTCGGCCGCTTTCGGGTTTGGCGCTACGGGGCACCAAAATGCGCGCGGTTTACGGCTACAGCTAGCTCGCGATGCGGCGTATCCGATGGAGCAAGCAGCAGGGGCGGGGATGGCCGGAGTGGCACAGGAGGCAAGCCGTGGCGGCGGTGGTGTTTGGGTGGAAGTGGATTAGTAGCAGCAGTGCGCAAACGGGCGAGGCAAAGGGGGTAGCGAGGTCCTACGCGCACGGGCGAGCTAAACGGGCACTGACGCGGGACCATTTGGTCGCCGGAAGCTCGTCGGCGATGAGCTCCCGCGGTGATGGGCTCGGGCACGTACGAGACGGCAACTACCAGTACGTTGGGGCGAGGAGAAGAGAGCGGGGAGGAAGGAGAGCTCACCGCGGAGCACAAGGAGGCTCGGTGGCGGTTTAGGAGCTGCAGGGGCGGCGAATCGGGGCGGCGGAGTTCGTCGGTGCCGGGGAGGAATACGAAGGCGATCCAGTGCTGCAGCGCCTCCGAGCTCCAGCTGAGGCCACCAGTCGAAGGAGTCGACCTCGGCGGAGCTCACCGACAGGGTCAGCGGGAGCGGCGCCGCCGGTGGCCGCGACAACGACGGAGGACGGCAGCGACCGCACTCAGGCGTTGATGGGGAACGAGGGGGAGAGTGAGGAGCGGGCGGTGAGGGCGAGGGGAGTGAGTGGGGCACAGGGGAGAGGACCGAGGCGTCAGGGTCGGGGTCTTATCCCCTCACCGGCGACTCCGAGGCGGCGTGAGACGGCGAGATGGTCCGGCAGCGACGTGCGGGCGTGCGCCCTCGGTCGATTGAACAGGGGGAGGGGGAACAGGATCGGGGAGAGGTAGGTGGGCCGGCCTGCTGGGATGGGCCGAGGCCCATGGGAAGGCCAGGGGCTCTCCCACCCCTTCTTCTTTCCTTTACTTTTTCTTTTTCTTTTGTTTTTCTTTTTCCAGCAGCTTTTGCATTTTATTTTGCCACAAATGACTTTGCAAAAATATCCCACTGACCAAAACAAATTCAAAGAAGTATTGTGCACTGCCAAAAAATGTTGGGAATGTTTCGAATCCCTTTGGATTTATTCAAAAAGAAAGGGCATTTTAAAAGGCTGTTTTGGCTCTGTTAAAAGCATTAGGCCCATTTAGAGTTGATGATGATGTTGTGTTCCTTAACATGAAATAGTTCTGGATTATTTGCTAAAAGGTGAAAATTTTTCCAACAAGTTTTGAGCGACTTCATTATGCACTTTGAATTTGAATGGAATTCCAAAGAAGGAATTTGAAATGAGATATTAACCCAACATGATTATTATTGCAAATCTCAGTAGCTTAGCATCATCATGATGGATTACTGTAGCTCCATTACATAGGGGTGTTACAATTCTCCTCCTCTAAAAGAAATTCTCGTCCCGAGAATTAGGAGGTAGAAGGGAAAAGATCAGGGTATTCGGTACGGAGGTTATCCTCGCGTTCCCAAGTGGCTTCATCCTTAGTATGATTTTACCATTGCACCTTGAGGAACTTGGTAACCTTCTGGCGTGTTCGACGTTCAGCTTCTTCAAGAATGCGGATCGGATGCTCTTTGTATGTGAGATCATCTTGAACTTCAATCAATTCCAGATCCACTTCACGTTCCGGATCCTTGAAGCATAGATGAAGTTGCGACACGTGGAAGACGTCATGGACTGTGGTAATTTTTCAGCAATTATAAATTAACATAAAATATAGTTGCTTCACAAACTGAAAATATCACTAGAAACAAAGATTAGATGCTGAGCTCACATGTATTTTTAGATGGGGCTCAATTTTTGTGGAGAACTATGATTTGGGAATATAGAAGATGTGGCAAAAATTCAGCTCATTAGGATATGCCTAGCTAGTACTTCCTTCACAACAGTTCGAGCTGAACAAAAACTTTGGAAATTTGCCGAGGAAGATTTACCAGACAAATGGAGTTGAATATTGTCATGAGGCAATGATTTGGATAGTAAATAATGCCCAATTTTGTTTGAGAATTTTGGTATTGACAGAAATATAGGTTGCTTCACAACCTGGGGTAAAAATTGACACATGGACATGACACATAGGCAAAACTGATGAGGTGGCGCCTAGTCATAGCAATCCACCACAACTTACAAGGTTATGACCATCTATATTGGTTGTGATCAGCTAGAAATAAGGCAGCGGACCAGTGTTGTCTGCTTCATGACCATTTCATGTAAGGAAATTATGATCTTTCCGACCAAAATGGTCGTTATAGTTTAGGGTTTGGAGCCCCCCGAACAGCTTTTGACCAATTGGTCTCAAATGGTCGTAGATTTATGACCAATTCTTCTAGGATCACTAACAGAAGGTCACAAGTTGAAATATTTCTTGTAGTGAGCTACATCTTCGCACGCAAGGAAGCACATCCATATTACGTGCAAAAAAACGATTCATCCCCTGACTGGTGGGACGTACTAGCTACATCTTCGCACGCAAGGAAGTGCCTGACAGTCGGGACCCACCTGGTAGAAGCGTACGTAGCATTGTCATTCTGGTCGCGAACGTGTATGTACATACTAGTCGATCTGTCTGGTTGCAGGCTGCAGCGATGAACCGTGCCGTGCAAGGAAGGGCACGTGTCGTAGTAGAGGCGCGCACGTGTCATAGTAGAGGCACGCACGTAGCATGTACACGTACGTACAGTGGCCAGGGTGCAAGAAAGAAAATACGGCCACATATGTACATACAGGAGGGGTCTCGAACGCCTACTCGCGCATACGTACGACCAGGGCTCGTGTACATGGCCGGATCGGAACGGAGAAACTGCGTCGTCGTCGTGTTCATGGGGAGCCAGCCGGCTGGGTCGGAATGGAATGCGTCGCCGTGTTCATCGGGAGCCAACCGGCTTGGACGGAACAACCGATGGAAACGAGGCCTGGCGTACCGCAGAACGGAGGAAACGGCCTTGTGTTCGACCGGCCATGGTCAAGACGGGATCCTGTTCATCGGGAGGGGTCTGGCGTATCGCAAGACGGAGGAAACGGACCTCCTACGGTCGAAACGGGGTCCTGTTGACTGGGAGGGGTGTGGCGTACCGCAAAACGGAGGAAACAGACTTGTGTTGGAGCGCGAGGTCGGGACGGGGATCCTGTTCATCAGGAGGGGTGTGGCGTACCACAAAACGGGACTCCACGGGACACTGTTCATCTCCACCGTCGACCTCCTCCAGCCTCCACAGGCTACTGTTCATCCACCGTGAACTCCTCCGGCCTCCACCTGCGACTGTTCATCCACGGGATCCTGTTCATCCAGCCTCCACCGCGCGCTCCTCCACCGTCTACTATTCAACCAGCCCTTGATAACCCACAAGTATAGGGGATCGCAACAGTTTTCGAGGGTAGAGTATTCAACCCAAATTTATTGATTCAACACAAGGGGAGCCAAAGAATATTCTCAAGTATTAGCAGCTGAGTTGTCAATTCAACCACACCTGGAAACTTAATATCTGCAGCAAAGTGTTTAGTAGCAAAGTAATATGATAGTAGTGGTAACAGTAGCAAAAGGTAATGATAACAAAAGTAATGTTTTTGGTATTTTGTAGTGATTGTAACAATAGCAACGAAAAAGTAAATAAGCGGAGAACAATATATGGAAAGCTCGTAGGCAATGGATCGGTGATAGAGAATTATGCTGGATGCAGTTCATCATGTAACAGTCATAACCTAGGGTGACACAGAACTAGCTCCAATTCATCAATGTAATGTAGGCATGTATTCCGAATATAGTCATACGTGCTTATGGAAAAGAACTTGCATGACATCTTTTGTCCTACCCTCCCGTGGCAGCGGGGTCCTAGCGGAAACTAAGGGATATTAAGGCCTCCTTTTAATAGAGTACCGGAACAAAGCATTAAAACTTAGTGAATACATGAACTCCTCAAACTATAGTCATCACCGGTAATTGTCCCGATTATTGTCACTTCAGGGTTAACGGATCATAACACATAGTAGGTGACTATTGACTTGCAAAATAGGATCAAGAACTCACATATATTCATGGAAACATAATAGGTTCAGATCTGAAATCATGGCACTCGGGCCCTAGTGACAAGCATTAAGCATAGCAAAGTCATAGCAACATCAGTCTTAGAACATAATGGATACTAGGGATCAAACCCTAACAAAACTAACTCAATTACATGATAAATCTCATCCAACCCATCACCGTCCAGCAAGCCTACGATGGAATTACTCACGCACGGCGGTGAGCATCATGAAATTGGTGATGGAGGATGGTTGATGATGACGATGGCGACGGATTCCCCTCTCCGGAGCCCCGAACGGACTCTAGATCAGCCCTCCCGAGAGGTTTTAGGGCTTGGCGGCGGCTCCGTATCGTAAAACATGATGAATCCTTCTCCTTTATTTTTTCTCTCCCCGAAAGTGAATATATAGAGTTGGAGTTGAGGTTGGAGGAGCTCCAGGGGGCCCATGAGGTAGGGGGCGCGCCCAGGGGGGCAGGCGCGCCCCCATCCTCGTGGCTAGGGTGTGGGCCCCCTGGCCTTGATCTTTTGCCAGTATTTTTTATTATTTCCAAAAATACGCTCCGTGGAGTTTCAGGTCATTCCGAGAACTTTTGTTTCTGCACATAAATAACACCATGGCAATTCTGCTAAAAACAACGTCAGTCCGGGTTAGTTCCATTCAAATCATGCAAGTTAGAGTTCAAAACAAGCGCAAAAGTGTTTGGAAAAGTAGATACGACGGAGACGTATCAGCCCTCTCCACGGGGGTCCTATTCAACCAGCCCTCCACCGGCTACTGTTCAACCAGCCCTCCATGGGGTACTGTTCATCCAACCCTCCACGGGGTCCTGTTCATCCACCGGCTCGATCGATCGGGGTACTATTCATCCAGCGGCAACGACCTGTACTACAACGGGTTCCTATTCATCCAACCCCCACCGGGAACTGTTCATCCAAACCCCCCAAGAACGCTCACTGTTCATCCAAAGGCAGTATCGATCGACTTCAGTTAGCAGCAGTAGCGAAGGAATTGCTTGATCGGGTTCAGTTAACAGCCATCGATCGATCGATCGGGTTCAGTAACGCGTAGCCTGCAGTGCAATCGCTCGGGTTCAGTTAGAGCCCAACACCTCGCTTGGGTTCAGTTAGAGCGCAACGCCTTGCATACACGCGCGTACGTATGAGAGAAACGCGCATCGCTCGGCCCCGACCAGCCACCGTAACCGGGAACTCCCCGATATTTTCCTCGCCCTCGCTTCTACCACGGTTTTTTTCCGTCATGGCCGGCCCAAAGAATATCATGCAGCTACGTCTCCGGCCCGCCCAGGACGAAAAGCCCATTTTCTATCATAATTTTTTGTCATAGAAGTTGGAGCCCACCACATCTATGATGATACCGGGTTTTGCCACAATTATCGTCATAGAAGTGTCATAAGTATGACAGAAAAAATTTCATTCGGCCCAAAATGTCACGGATGTGTCTTTTTTTGTAGTGGCTCCCGCAATAGGTCCGTCACGTAGCGGTGCATCAAGGACATAATTCTTCTGTGCAGCAATGAGGATAATCCTAAGATCAAGGACCTAGTCCGCATCATTGCTACTATCATCTTTCAACTTATTTTTCTCTAGGAACATATCAAAAATAAAATAGGGAGCTATACGCGAGCTATTGATCTACAACATAGATATGCAAAATACTATCAGGTACTAAGTTCATGATAAATTTAAGTTCAATTAATCATATTACTTAAGAACTCTCACTTAGATAGACATCCCTCTAGTCATCTAAATGATCACGTGATCCATATCAACTAAACCATGTCCGATCATCACGTGAGATGGAGAAGTTTTCAATGGTGAGCATCACTATGTTGATCATATCTACTATATGATTCACACTCGACCTTTTGGTCTCAGTGTTCCGAGGCCATATCTGCATATGCTAGGCTCGTCAAGTTTAACCTGAGTATTCCGCGTGTGCAAAACTGGCTTGCACCCATTGTATGTGAACGTAGAGCTTATGACACCCGATCATCACGTGGTGTCTCGGCACGACGAACTGTCGCAACAGTGCATACTCAGGGAGAACACTTATACCTTGAAATTTTAGTAAGGTATCATCTCATAATGCTACCATCGTACTAAGAAAAAATAAGATGCATAAAAGATAAACATCACATGCAATCAAAATATGTGACATGATATGGCCATCATCATCTTGTGCCTTTGATCTCCATCTCCAAAGTACTGTCATGATCTCCATCGTCACCGGCATGACACCATGATCTCCATCATCTTGATCTCTATCAACGTGTCATCACATGGTCGTCTCACCAACTATTGCTTTTGCAACTATTGCTATCGCATAGTGATAAAGTAAAGCAATTGTATGGCGCTTGCATCTTATGCAATAAACAGACAACCATAAGGCTCCTGCTAGTTGCTGATAACTTTAACAAAACACGATCATTTCATACAACAATTTATATCTCATCATGTCTTGACCATATCACATCACAACATGCCATGCAAAAACAAGTTAGACGTCCTCTACTTTGTTGTTGCAAGTTTTACATGGCTGCTACGGGCTTTAGCAACAACCGTTCTTACCTACGCATCAAAACCACAACGTGGTATAGTGATTGCTTTTTAATCTTCAGAAAGAACCCTGTTCATTGAATCTGATTCACCTAAAGTTGGAGAAACAGACACCCGCCAGCCACCTGTGTGCAAAGCACATCGATAGAACTAGTCTCATGAACGCGGTCATGTAATGTCGGCCCGGGCCGCTTCATCCAACAATACCGCCGAATCAAGAAACAACTAGTGACGACAAGCAATATGTATATACCCACGCCCACAACCCCTTTGTGTTCTACTCGTGCATATAACATCTACGCATAAACCTGGCTCGGATGCCACTGTTGGGGAACGCAGTATTTCAAAAATTTCCTATGATCATGCAAGATCTATCTAGGAGATGCATAGCAACGAGAGGGGGAGAGTATGTCTACGTACCCTCGTAGACCAAAAGTGGAAGCGTTATGAAACATGGTTGATGTAGTCGAACGTCTTTGCGATCCAACCGATCTACCGACCGCACGGCACCTCCGCGATCTGCACACGTTCAGCTCGGTGATGTTCCTCATACTCTTGATTTAGCTGAGGCTGAGAGAGAGTTTCGTCAGCACGAGAGTGTGATGAAGGTGATGATGAAGTGCCGACGCAGGGCTTCGCCTAAGCACTACATCGATATGACCGAGGTGGAATTCTGTGGAGGGGGGCACCGCACACAGCTAAACAATCAAATTGTGTGTCTATGGGGTGCCCCTCCCTCGTATATAAAGGGGCGAGGAGGAGAGGGCCGGCCTAGGAGGAGGCGCGCCCAAGTGGGGGCAATCCTACTCCAAGTAGGTTTGCCCCCCTTTCCTATTCCTACTAGGAGAAGGAGGAAGGAGGAGGAGAGGAGAAGGAAAGGGGGGCCGCCCCCCAAACCCTAAACCAATTCGGTTTGGGCCTAGGGGGGGCATGCCCCACTAGTTGCCTGCTGCCCTCTTTCCCCACTAGGGCCCATTAAGGCCCATTGACTCCCCGGTGGGGTTCCCGTAACCCCCCGGTACTCCGATAAATGCCCGAACTCATCCGGAACCATTCCGATGTCCAAACATTGCCTTCCAATATATCGATCTTTATGTCTCGACCATTTCGAGACTCCTCATCATGTACGTGATCACATCCGGGACTCCGAACTACCTTCGGTACATCAAAACACATAAACTCGTAATACTGATCATCATCGAATGTTAAGCGTGCAGACCCTACGGGTTCGAGAACTTTGTAGACATGACCGAGACATATCTCCGGTCAATAACCAATAGCGGAACCTGGATGCTCATATTGGTTCCAACATATTCTACGAAGATCTTTATCGGTCAAACCGCATAACAACATACGTTGTTCCCTTTGTCATCGGTATGTTACTTGCCCGAGATTCGATCGTCGGTATCCTCATACCTAGTTGTAACACCCCGGATGTAACATGCCATATTTGTACTCCGACTCTTGCCATATCCGGCTTTAAGTTATGAGATTTCACTTCGTGGTTGGGTTTTTGTCTTCATTTTGCATTTTGTTCATGTCATGCATTTCATATCATGTCATCATGTGCATCTCATTTTCATACGTGTTCGTCTCATGCATCCGAGCATTTTCCCCGTTGTCCGTTTTGCAATCCGTCACTCCTACATGCACCGGCATACCCCTTTTGTCTCTTTTCATGAGAGGGTGTTAAACGTTCTCGGAATGCACCAAGATTTTCCAAGCGTCCTTGGTACACCACTGGTAGACTGCCTGTCAAATTTCATGTCATTTGGAGTCCGTTTGATGCTCCAACGGTTAACCGGGGAACCGCAAAGGCCTCTTTTGTGTTGCAGCCCAACACCCCTCCAAAACGGCCCAATAACCCATTCAAACCATCTCCATGTCCTCCGCCGTCAGATCACGATTGCGTGTGCGAAAACTACACTCCATTTGGACACTCCTACCTCCTCCTAGCTATAAATATGTGCACCCCGTCCAAATTCACGGTCCAAAACCCTAGCTATCTCCCTCCTCCGCTGCCGGACACGTCCGGATCGGACCGGACGCGTCCGTGCTGCCGCGCCCGCACCAACCGGAGCCTGCCACATGGCAGCGCGCCACCTCCCGCCGCCGCGGCCCAACAAGCCCGAATCAGGCCCGCGCGTCCCCGCCGCCGTGCCCCCGCGCGTCCCCGCCACCTGGCGCCCGCGCCCCGCCGCCGCCGCCTTCGTCCGCCGCTGCACCTGAGCCGAGCTCCTCCGCCGCCCCACCGCGCCTTGCCTCACTGGCGCCCCGCCGCCCGCCGCGGACCCCGCCTCGGCTTCTGCACCAACCTCAAGCCTGTCGTCCCCGGCCGCCCTTCCTCTCCGGCGAGCTCCTCCCTCGTCGCCGGCCTTCCTCCGCTTCAAGCTCCGGCCGCCGCACAGTCTACTCTGATGAGATCCGGTCGTGCATCAGGAAGCGTGCAACCCTAGATCTGAGATTCGCGGGGTAAAATATCTCTAAGTCCCAGATCTGTAATGTTTTTATGCCCTGTTCATTGCATCATAACTCCATGACTGTAGCTCCGTTTCATGCATACGAGATATCGAAATGTTCATTGGGAGATGCTCTTCATTCCATTCCACTGTGTCATGCTTGTTCGAGTTCATCTTGATGCCCAAATCATTGATGCAAGAGTGCTATAAAATGTTTTCTCCTGTTACTTAGCAGATTATGATGTTTTGTCATTTTTGCCACATTTGATATGTGCTTCATATGGACATGAGCTCTACATGTGTTTTGATCTATGCCATGCCATCTTTACAGGGGTGCTTGCCATGTATTTTTGTGATCAATGTGGTGACTAGCACAAGCATGCAAAGTAGCCCTCGTGATATTGCTGTTTTCAGGGACTTAGGATTTTACTGTCATTTTCCTGCTGTTATTTTTATGCCATGTAAACTTGATGCTACAGTGAGATCCATGCTTGTTTTAAGTATCTTCAGTAAGGGTGTTTTGAACATATGGTTATGCTCTATCCATCCATGACCCTGTTTGCAATTATGGAGTGCCCTAGCATGCCTTAATCTTGCTCTACTTTTGCTATAAAATGTTCCTGGCAGATTGTTTACGTGTTAATCAATTTTTCCATGGTTGTTGCTAGTGTTCCATGCATGCTATGAACTTTCTCTTGCCATGGTTAGCTTCATGAGCATGTCATCTTTCTGTTAGTATGCTTGTTTTGTCATGAAAGGCTTTGTAATGAGTGATTTGATCTCGCAAAGATGCCTTCATAATTCTGTTTATGCCATGCTCTGTTTTCTGCTGTCTGAAACTGTTAATAAAACTTGCTATGTTTACATGGGTGCCATCATATCTTCTGTGCCTTTTGGGCTCATGATCAGTAAGGGACTTTTGATCTATGCATTTAGTAGATTCATGCCATGCCTTGTATTGCTATGATAAGTTCCTGTAGCATGTTGTTTGCTTGCTCTAAACATTGCTTCCTGATGTTATTTCTGGCATGTTAGTATTTTCACTAAGTTTGTGAAGCTGATATCTTTTGCACTTTTGCCATGCTTGTTTGAACCTGTTGTATTGTGATTTAGCCATATCTCTGTGTTCATGTTTTGTCAAGAATCTTGAGTACATCACTTCCATATGCTTTGTTGCTATGTTGGGGTGCAGTAGCTTAGTTTCTTGTTGCATTCTAGATGGCATCGTGCTATTAATCGCAGAATTGTGCCATTCTTGTTTTGCTTGCCATTTGCAAACCGTGCGTCCGTTTTCGGCGATCTTTATATCGATTTCGACCGAAATCATCTCATCTTTCCAGTGGAAAACTTGGTTTGCCAAGTTGATTCCTTGTTAAATCTTTTCCTTCCGAAGCACGCTTATGCATTGCATATCATGTCTTGCATATCATGCCATGTTTTGCATATTGTGCATTGCACCGTGGTTGATTGTGTTCCTCGCTTGTGTTCTTGCTTTGGGTAGAGCTGGGAGATGAGTACATGATCGAGGAACCTGTTGAGTACGCTAACGAGGATCAAGCTTTCGTCAACTCTGAGAACTTTGCAGGCAAGATGACCATACCCTTGAAATCACTTCTATCTTTGCTTGCTAGTTGTTCGCTCTATTGCTATGTCGCGCTACCTACCGCTTGCTATATCATGACTCCCATATTTCCATGTCAAGCCTCTAACCCACCTTTCCTAGCAAACCGTTATTTGGCTATGTTACCGCTTTGCTCAGCCCCTCTTATAGCGTTGCTAGTTGCAGGTGAAGATGACGTTTGTTCCATGTTGGAACATGGATTTTGTTGGGATATCATTATTATCTCTTACTTAATTTAATGAATCTATATACTTGGTAAAGGGTGGAATGCTCGGCCTTATGCCTGGTGTTTTATTCCACTCTTGCCGCCCTAGTTTCCGTCATACCGGTGTTATGTTCCTTGATTTTGCGTTCCTTACGTGGTTGGGTGTTATGGGAACCCCTTGACAGTTCGCTTTGAGTAAAACTCCTCCAGCAAGGCCCAACCTTGGTTTTACCATTTGCCACCTAAGCCTTTTCCCTTGGGTTCCGCGGACTCAAGGGTCATCTTTATTTTAAACCCCCGGGCGAGTGCTCCTCTGAGTGTTGGTCCAAAACAGAGCCACTTGCAGCGCCACCTCCGGGAAATTTGAGGGTTGGTTTTAGTTGTTCGTAGTGTTCATCCGGTGTGCCCTGAGAATGAGATATGTGCAGCTCCTATCGGGATTTGTCGGCACATTCGGGCGGCTTTGCTGGTCTTGTTTTACCATTGTCGAAATGTCTTGTAACCGGGATTCCGAGTCTGACCGGGTCTTCCTGGGAGAAGGAATATCCTTCGTTGACCGTGAGAGCTTGTGATGGGCTAAGTTGGGACACCTTTGCAGGGTTTTGATCTTTCGAAAGCCGTGCCCGCGGTTATGGGCAGATGGGAATTTTTTAATATCCGGTTGTAGAGAACTTGACACTTAATTTAATTAAAATGAATCAACCGCGTGTGTAGCCGTGATGGTCTCTTTTTGGTGGAGTTCGGGAAGAGAACACGGTCTCGTGTTATGATTGAACGTAAGTAGCTTCAGGATCACTTCTTGATCATTTATAGTTTCTCGACCGTGCATTGCTTCTCTTCTTGCTCTCTTTTGCGTAAGTTAGCCACCATATGAGCTAGTGCTTGCTGTAGCTCCACCTCACTACCCTTTCCTATCTTTAAGCTTAAATAGTCTTAATCTCGCGGGTGTGAGATTGCTGAGTCCTCGTGACTCACAGATACTTCCAAACAAATGCAGGTGCCAATGATGCCTGTGCAGGGGACGCTACCGAACTCAAGTGGGAGTTCGACGAGGATTCGGGCCGTTACTATGTTTCTTTTCCGGATGATCAGTAGAGGAGCCCAGTTGGGACGATCGGGGATCTAGCATTTGGGGTTGTCTTTCTTTATTTTGGTTCTGTAGTTGGACCTTTGACTGTATCTTGGATGATGTATGGATTATTGACGCATTGTGTGAAGTGGCGATTGTAAGCCAACTCTTTATCACTTTCTTATTCAGTACATGGGATGTGTAAAGATTACCCCTCTTGCGACATGCCTACCATGCGGCTATGCCTCTAAGTCGTGCCCCGACACGTGGGAGATATAGCCGCATTGTGGGTGTTACAAGTTGGTAATCAGAGCCTTCCCCGACTTAGGATCCCCCTGCTTGATCGAATCGCTGACGTTGTTGAGTCTAGAACAAAATTTTTTGAGTCTTAGGATTATATATATTGGAGAGTAGGATTCTTTTTACTCCTCAGTCCCTTCATCGCTCTGGTGAGGCCTCCTAACGTAGAGTTTTGACTCTTCTCTCCTCAAATTTCACGAATTTTTTTATGATCACGCGGGTATCTTGGAATCGTTCTAATGGTTTTGTGACGAGAACATTGTTCTTGGTGCCTCCTAAAATTTAGGGGTTGTGGCAGTGTCCCGGGGAGTTGAGCTCCGAGGTGTTGTCGTCACAATTTTATCTTTGCAGTTCTGGAATACCTGAGTTCGCCGACATCGAAAATCTCTTTTATGCAGTTGTTGGTGAGATAACCTCGACGCCACCCAGTACTGGGTCGAGAGTTCGGGAGTATTGCCATAACTCGTATAGTGGATGCTTTTCGAAGGTTGAGGTAAATGATTTCCGAAGGTTTCTTGGTTATGTGTTGAAGGATGGACACAGATGGATGTAGAATTTGCTAGTTTTGGGTGCGATATTATGCTTCCCCTGTATCCCAAATAGCTGATTGCATAACCAGAAAGTTTCGGGAGTTTTATAGGTGGGAATTCAAGTAGCTCTAGTATTTCTTCCCGCAGATACTTGGTTTGTGATTGGGTAATCCTTACCACTTATTTGTTCATATCCGTACCTTGTTACTTTATTCATCTACCTTTTATCTAAGTGGCTTCTCAACTTTATGGACGTGTGATGATTTACTTTGGAATTCATTTGTTCATCCCTGTTCGAATGTTAAGGCCATATGTTGCAATTTCGATTCATTGATTCAGCTTGAATATATGTGTTTCAAGATGCTAACGGATGCCAACCTCTTCAGGATGGCTCCAACGCGTCGGAATCCGAACCCTCCGCCACCACCTCCACCTCCGGAGGCATGGCAAGCTGTCATGGCAGCCACCAACGCCAACACTCAGATGCTTTTGCAACTCTTGCAAGAGCGCAACCAAGGGCAAGGCAACCAACGAAATCAAGGCCAAGGCAACAATCAGCCTCAGTTTGCTACCCTCAACCAGTTCCTCGCAAACCAGCCGAAGTCCTTCAGCAACTATGTCAAGGCCACAGACGCCGACGACTGGCTCGTGGATATCTACAAACATTTTGAGTGTAGCAATGTCAGGCCTGAGGACTTTGTCAAGTTTGTTTCATTTCAACTCAAAGACCTAGCTGCTGAGTGGTATCAACAATACAGAGATTCCAGAGGAGGTCGTGTGATTACCTGGGATGATTTCTGCCAAGACTTCAAAGCTCATCACATTCCACAAAGTGTTGCTGAGAGTAGGCTTGAGGAGTTCCGCAATCTTAAGCAAGGCAACATGTCCGTGTATCAATACAATATCCAGTTTCAGAAACTCGCTCGCTTCGCTAAACAAGACGCCCCTGATGAAAATAGTATGATTTATCAATTCAGAGGTGGCCTCAGAGAAGATCTGCAATTAGCTCTCGTGCTTCTTGAGCCGACTAAGTATGATGAATTCTACAACATAACACTAAAGCAAGAAGCCGCTCAGCTTAAGTGTGATGCTTCTAAGAAGAGAGTCAGGGATGCAGTTCAATCTTCTTCTTCTTCTTCACAAGTGGCAGCTAAGCAACAGAAGTTCTGGTTACCTCCTCCTCCGTTTCGCTAGCCTTATCAGCAGAAGAGTAAAGGTGGCAATGGATCTTCCCCCCACCCAACCCAGGCTATCAGAACAAAGCTTAGTCTCATACTCCAAGGTCAAGTGCTCCTTATCACCGTCCGCTCTCAGAGGTTACTTGCAACAAGTGTCAGCAGAAAGGGCACTATGCAAACAAATGCTTCAACCAAAGGCGCCTTCCGCCTCCTCCTGTGAGATCTGCCAGCAATGCAGTGGTCAAGCATAATCCCAAGAATGCTAAGGTCAACATGATGAACACAGCTCAGGCAAAGGATTCTTCAGAAGTGATCATGGGTAACCTTCCAGTTAACTCCTTTCCTGCAAAAGTCTTATTTGATACTGGTGCATCACTTTCTTTCATTTCAAGACATTTTGTTGCCAAGCATGAGTTTGTGACCGAAAAGATTCCTTTATAGTTGAAGATTGGGTCCTCGGGTAAGCAAATGACATCTAATAATTGCTTCCCAGATGTGTCTATCGAGATGGGCGACTATAAGTTTCTGTCTTCTCCAATTGTTCTTGGTGACTTGGATATTGATCTAATTCTCGACATGGACTGGCTTTCTAAGCACAAGGCTCGGCTTGATTGTGCTGCCAGGCAGATTCAATTGACACACTCTTCCGAGGATGTGATCATCTATGCCGCTCGTGACGATACCATTCGACTATTTTCTCTCAATGAGAAGGGCGAGTTGAATGCCATCTCTCAGATTCCAGTCGTTTGTGAATATCAACACGTCTTTCCAGAAGAGCTTCCAGGAATGCCTTCTCACCGGCTAGTTGAATTCGTTATCGATCTTGAGCCTGGCACGGAACCTGTTTGCAAACGTCCTTACAAGCTTGAACCAGATGAGTTGAAGGAGTTGAAGAAACAACTTGATGAACAAGAGCGCATGGGTCTGATCAGACTGAGTTCATCTCCATGAGGTTGTGGTGTTCTTTTTGTCAAGAAGGAGGATGGAACAGAACGACTCTACGTCGACTACCGTCCATTGAACAAGAAAACAATAAAAAACAAGTATCCACTTCCTAACATCAATGAGCTATTCGAGCAACTTAAGGGTGCCCAAGTATTCTCCAAGTTTGACCTCCGTATGGGTTATCATCAGATTCGCATTCGTGAACAAGATATCCCCAAGACAGCATTCAGAACAAGCTATGGTTCTTATGAATATACGGTCATGTCTTTTGGCCTTGTTAATGCTCCTCCTACATTCTCTCACATGATGAACTTCATCTTCAACCCTTACACAAATGATTTCGTCCTGGTGTATCTCGATGATATTTTGGTCTTTTCCAAGAATAAGGAGGATCATGCCAAGCATTTGAGATTGGTACTCGGCAAACTCAGAGAGCATCAATTCTATGCGAAGTTTTCCAATTGTGAGTTCTGGCTTGAAGTTTTTTACCTTGGTCATATCATCTCCACCAAAGGCATCGCTGTTAATCCTCAAAAGGTGTCTGCAATTGTGAATTGGGAACCTCCTCAGAATGTCAAGCAGCTCCGCAATTTTCTTGGGCTTGCGTCGAAGATTCGTTGAGAATTTCTCTAAGATTGCAAAGCCTCTTTCCAACCTCCTCCAGAAGCATGTCAAGTATGTCTGGACGCCTGAGTGTGACGTTGCTTTCAACACCCACAAAAAGAAGTTAGTCACAGCTCCTGTCTTGACTCCTCCTGACGAATCCAAACCTTTTGAAGTTTTCTGTGATGCCTCCCTGCAAGGTCTTGGTGCTGTGTTAATGCAAGAGAAGAAAGTTGTGGCTTATACCTCTTGTTAGTTGAAGCCCAACGAAAGGAACTACCCCACTCACGACCTCGAGTTGGCGGCAGTTGTCCATGCATTATTAACGTGGAGACATCTCTTGTTGGGAAGGAAAGTGGACATCTTCACAGATCATAAGAGCCTCAAGTACATCTTCACTCAGCTCAACCTCAATCTCAGGCAGACTCGTTGGGTCGAAATGATTCAAGAATATAATCCAAGTATTTAAAACTATATAGAGGGTAGCCAACTCGCCTCCAGGATGCTCTCTCGATCGCTTCCTTCGATGGCCGTTCGATCCTGGTCAACGTGGTCTTTTTTTCGTTGCTTGCCATTGGATCGTCGCTGTGATTCAACTTTTGCCGTTTTCACCGCGCGGTCATTTTGGCGCGGCCAATGACCTGTGGGCTCGAGAGCGATCTGATAGACTGGGTGGTCTTTTTCTGGGTGCATGCTCAGCCAAACCTGCCGCACTGCATGGGCGCGCTTTGCGTCGCGGGGGAGGCGCGGATGGGTTAGCCGGCGCATGTGCACCCGCCCTTTGCGCCCGCGCTTGTGCTGTCTTCATGACAGGTGGGCTAGTGCTGCCCCTGGTCCCGCTCATCAGCTGCGGTGGCTCACGTCTTGTATATAGGGTATTTCCTGGTTATCCCGGTCTACCGCACCTGGCGCGGCGCTCCTCACACGCTTCCCGCGTCCTGCGTTGTGTGGAGTTGTTGTGTCCTGCGTCAGCTGCAGAGGGCTGGGTTGACGCATGTGCACCCGAATTATGCATACGCATTTGTACTAGTGCGATGACGGGTGGGCCGCCGCTGCTCTGGTCCTGCTCGTCGGCTGCTACTTCTGTGTCTAGTGCGTGTGTAGGCAAATTTGACAAATTTGACCTATGGATGAAATCAAATCACAGAATGAACTGCCCGTGAAACTATTTCACGCGGCTGACCTTTTTGTGTGACGCCCGACATGAAGGCGCCACACTACACTATGCAACGCCTCACAGATAGGCGCTACACGCCTGGCCAGCGTCACACCCGTGTAATCCGAAAATTACTAAGTTAGTGTGCAGCACCTAGAGACGTTGCATAGTGTAGTGTGGCATCTTCGTGTCGGGCGTCACACAAAAAGATCAGCTGCGTGAAATAGTTTTACGGGCAGTTCATTCTGTGATTTGATTTTGTTCACATATCAAATTTGTCAATTTTGCCGCGCGTGTATGCCTTTCCTGTGCGCGGTGTTGCGTCTCGTCTGCATTTGCAGTTGGAGAGAGAAGATGGACTGCAGCTACCCGATGCATCGTGCGTGCCTCACCTTCATCTGCAGTTGGAGAGAGAGATGGATAGGCGCCTATGACGCACTGGTCGCCGCCGCGGCCGCCGCCGTCCACGAGCCTGGGTGCACGGTGGCGCTCACGGACCTCCACCGCTGCATCGATGCTTCAGCGAGTCCTGCGACTGAGCCGAGGGCCTCATCCAGGTGGCCGCCGCCGGCCTCGGCCCCGCCGCATCCCGCCACAACGAGCTTTTCCGCGCCTCGTGGACCTCCACAGCTGCCTCGACGCCTTCAGCGAGTCCCGTGACCGAGCCAAGGGCCTCGTCCAGGCGGCCGCCGCCAGCCTCGGCCCCGCCACCTCCCGCCACGACGATCTGTTCCGCGCCGTGCTCGTGCTCGACAAAATCTCTGGGCCGCCGCTGCCGGCTGGGAGGAGAACAAGATGGAAGAGGAGAAGAATCGCCCTCCGACCACGCCGCTGGCGGCCGAGGACAAATAGCCCAATTGATCTACCTCGTCTCCTATTCAGGTGATGTTTATCATTCTTGTTTTTTCCATGCGATGTTCATCGTTCCTCTTATTTTCTCGGTTGATGTGCTAATCATGTTAGTCATCTAAAAGATGAATGAAACTGTGACGGGAAAGGAGAGATGGACCGGGATATTTTGCCTCGCCGTGCCGCATGCATGGTGGCCGAGATGCGGCAGCCCCATGCTCTGTTCCGATGGGCCTCCTCTGCTCGATGGTTGCCGCTGGTTGAGGTTCGTCCTTCTCTGGTTCGAATATTCTTTGCCGCTGTTTTGGATTCATCCTGCTAATTTCTCATGTTTGCCTTCGTTTCATTCATGCGCAGTGTTGTCGTTTGCGTCGAGCCCTGGGTCCGTCTCTCCTTCTCATTTAGGTTAGTCCACTCCTCTTGTGCTTGCCTATAGAATGTTTTATGAAATGCGTGTGTGCTGACGCTTGTTCTATGATTCAGCCTACTTCTCCTGTCGTTGGCGCTTCTTTTTCTCGTCCGTCCTGCTGCTTACCCAACGTGCTTCTGCTTGCTGCCCCGGGTAAATAGGCCGTTCTGAGTGTTCATTGCATGCCTATGTGTCGTTGTGCTCTGACCGGTTGTTTTTTTGTGTATTTTGCAGGTTGTACGATCTCTTCTGTCGTTGCGTCGTTCGACTCATCAAGGTTTTCTTCTTTCCTTTCTACTACATGTGTGTGTTTTACTTTCAGTATCTTCTGTGTCATGCTGTCTGCCTTGGTGATCTTTTAAATATCTGTATGTCGTGCTGATCGCTTAAATGTTCTGGATATGGTCGGGCGTTGTGTGTTGTTCTTTCTCGTGCTGCTTATATTTCATGTATGCGTGTGAGCAGAATGTGTATGCTAGTTTCCGTTGTTATACCAGTTTTGGAGGCCGTGGTAACTCGATGCCCCCCGCACTCACTCTTTCTGTTGTACACAGAAGCATATTTGTCCAATTCTCAGAGTAAGTTTTTGAAAGAAACTGCAGTTCATTATTGTTGGAAATATTAGCACTTTTCCGATTAGACTTATCCACGAGTAAACAATAAGCATGGCATAAAAGGTATGCATCTCATAGCGATACCTAAGCATACTAGCACGTACAAAACATAGAATTGAACCATCTATGAGCAGCACATATACGACTAGCATAAGTACGAGTAAACTGGGGATGAACAGATCATACCCTCCGGTTGGCCAGGCCAACGCGGCGGCGGCAGCAGCAGCCTCGACGTCGTCCGTGGCCTTCTTCTTGGAGGCGGCGTCGTCGGCCATGGTGTCGATGCAGGGGAAGTAGTGGAAGCAGAGGCAGACGAAGTTGGGGACGGACCGGGAGCAGTCGCGTCGAGACGCTCCCCAAAAACCTTATTGCCGTTCTCCCGGGCAGGATCTCGAACGACAGGGTTCCGGAGGCACCTGCTCTCCCGACCAACCATGCACGCGGTTGTCGGGATGGGATCGCCGGAAGCAGCACAGAGAGAGGAACAATAGCTGACGGCTAGGGTTGTATGAGAGGGAGTGAGTGAACTGAGTTAGGGTTCACTCCACTGGCCAGTGCCTTCTTATATAGGTCGTAAGGTAGATGGGCCTGGGCCAGGCCCACGACTGAGTCCATGAACAGCCCACGGTCCAACGTCTCGGACAGTGGCGCTTCCGTAAGCGACTCGTTAATTAATTAACAATTAATTAACCATTCCTGAGCGGCAAAAATAAGCTTCGGTTTGGCTCATTCCCGCAACCCGCGGCGCGCGCGCGCGTCGTGACGAGGCGTGGCATGGCGTGGCGAGGCGAGGCGGGCGACGGAGGAGGAGCGCGCGTGTACAGCTCCTATTCCCAAGCTCCCAATAGCAAGTGGTAGAGCAGCCCTTATAAAGAGGTCTCACTCTTTTTACTGTAGCAGTATGGGACTAAACTTCTCACACTTCCCACCACTTGCCGTACACATGCATGGGCCTTAGAGATTAACCAGGGATTAGTGTCTTATATGGGCCTAAGCCCATCCATAATCCTACAATCCCCCACCAGATCTCGAGGCACATAAGTTTGTCAACTGTTCCAAACAATGTTTGATATACCAGAATTTTCAGTGGAGACTGTTAAGTTGAACTTCAACCTAGAGCAACATGATTAGACTTCTTCACAACTGAACAATGGACTATGCCTTGAATTGTCAGTTTGGCGTGCAGAAGTTTCGCCTATTGTCAGCTGATACATGGCTGCCGAAGGCTAAACCCCACGGGTGGAGCCTATTAGTCATACTCCGTACCTTCCCATGAGCTTACAAGACTTCCAGGAAACAACACCACCACCAAGTGTGAAGACATGTCCACTTGTGGCTTTCATCTCATCAGCATCAGATATCCAATTCGAATCACTATACCCCTCAAGTACCGTCGGGTACCCAAAATAGTGAATTCCATAGTTCGCAGTACCTTGCAAATAATGCATCACTCGCTCAACAGCATGCCAATGCACATCTCCCGGATTGGAAACAAACCGGCTCAGTTTGCGCACAGCAAATGAGATGTCAGGACGAGTAGCACATGCTAGGTACATCAGTGAACCAACCACTTGAGAATATCTCAATTGATCTACAGCTGTGGCTTCGAACTTTCGAATCCGCACGCTAGGATCATATGGTGTTGCAGAAGGTTTGCAGTTCGAATATCCAAAACGGCTCAAAATCTTCTCAACATAGTGGGATTGCAAAAGTGCAATTCCACCCTCAGAATTTCTCAGTAGCTTGATGTTCAGGATAACATCAGCCACACCCAGGTCCTTCATCTCAAAGTTGTGAGATAGAAAAGACTTGACCTCCTCAATGACCTTGAGGTGGGTCTCAAATATCAGTATGTCATCGACATACAGACACAGTATAACTCCTTTGCCCCCACCATAGCGATAGTATACACATCTGTTAGCTTCGTTCACAACAAAGCCAGCAGATGTCAGAGTAGTGTTGAACTTCTCATGCCATTGCTTAGGCGCTTGTTTGAGGCCATACAAAGATTTCACTAGCTTACACACCTTTCTTTCCTGACCATTTACTACAAAGCCATCCGGCTGTTGCATGTAAATTTCCTCGTCTAGCTCTCCGTTAAGGAAAGCCGTCTTAACGTCCATCTGATGAACGAGAAGACCATGCGAGGCAGCCAAAGCGAGCAACACTCGAATGGTTGTCAGTCTAGCCACAGGTGAATAAGTGTCAAAGAAATCCTCTTCTTCTTTCTGGGTATAACCCTTGGCCACAAGCCTAGCCTTGTACTTCTCAACAGTACCATCGGGCCTAAGCTTCCTTTTGAACACCCACTTACATCCTAATGGTCGAAAACCATAAGGACGATCAGTGATCTCCCATGTCCCGTTAGCCAAGATGGAATCCATCTCACTACGGACCGCATCCTTCCAGTAGTCAGCATCCGGAGATGCATAAGCTTCTGAAATGGTACTGGGAGTATCATCATCCACAAGGTACACGAGGAAATCATCACCAAAGGACTTTGCAGTCCTATGTCTCTTGCTCCTAACAGGAACTTCATCGTCATCCTCCGTGGAACTCTCATCACTTTTATGTTCATAGTATTCCATCGGAATAGCAGGTTCAGGAGTCTCATCAGATTCCAGTCTAGAAACGCTTTGCATATCTCTCATGGGGAAAATATCCTCAAAGAATGTAGCATCCCTAGACTCTATAATTGTACCGACCTTCTGGTCAGGTACCTCAGATTTCACCACTAGAAATCTATAGCCAACGCTATGCTTGGCATAGCCAAGAAAAACACAGTCCACGGTCTTCGGTCCCAACTTGCGCCTTTTGATTATCGGCACATTGACTTTCGCCAAACAGCCCCAAGTGCGCAAGTAAGAGAGTGTAGTTCTTTTATTTTCCCATTGCTCATAGGGAGTAGTCTCATTATCCTTTGTGGGAACTCTATTCAGGACATGACAAGATGTCAATACAACCTCCCCCACCATGCCTTGGATAAACCCGATATATCTAACATGGCGTTAACCAAATCAGTTAGAGTACGGTTTTTCCGTTCAGCAACCCCGTTTGACTGGGGTGAGTAGGGAGGCGTCCTCTCATGAATAATGCCATGTTCCGCACAGAACAAATCAAACTCATTAGAAAACTACTCTCCACCACGATCAGACCGGAGTCGTTTTATTTTCTTCTCAAGTTGGTTCTCAACTTCAGCCTTATAGACTTTAAAGTAGTGTAGAGCCTCATCCTTAGTATTTAACAAATACACATAGCAGAATCTAGTGGAATCATCAATCAGAGTCATGAAGTATTTCTTTCCACCTTTAGTCAACATACCATTCATCTCATAGAGATCTGAATGTATGAGCTCTAGAGGTGCCAGGTGTCTCTCCTTCGCAGGCTTGTGAGGCTTACGAGGTTGCTTAGCTTGCACACACGCATGGCACTTAGAGCCTTTGGCTAAAGTGAAACTCGGGATTAAATCCATTTTAGCTAGCCGTGTCATACAACCAAAATTTATGTGACAAAGACGTGAGTGCCAAACCTCAGATTCATTCACATTAGAATGAATTTGGTTCACGACTTTGTTACAGAAATCCTCCAAGGAAAGGCGGAACAAACCACCACAATCATATACTTTTCCAACAAATAGTCCATACCGAGATAAGACTACTTTGTTAGACTCAAATACTAACTTAAACCCTTCTTTACATAGAAAGGAGCAACTAACGAGTTTCTTCTCTATGGCGGGGACATGCTGCACGTTCTTCCGTTGCACGATCTTTCCCGAAGTAAACTTCAGATCTACCGTGCCAACACCATGAACAGAAGCATGCGAGCCATTCCCCATCAGGACGAAACAATCTCGTGCGACCTGGTAGGAAGAAAACAAAGACACATCAGCACACACATGAATATTGGCCCCAGTGTCAATCCACCAATCGGTGGACTGACAAACTGAAAGTATGGTAAACAGATTACCATACCTAGATGCCACATCGTTGTTGCTCAGAGTGACATTCACAGATTTGGAGTCCTGTGTTGGCTTCTTGTACTTGTTTGGGCACTTGTTTGCCCAATGTTCATCTGAACCACAAGTAAAGCAGCCATCTCTCCTTTTGTCTTTCTTCTTACCTTCTTCTTAAAGGTAGTATTCTGCTGGACAGAGTTCTTTCCCTTGAACTTGTGGAAGTTCTTCTGCACCACATTGGCGCTAGAAGAACCCTCTGCCCCTTTCACGTGTGAGTCCTCCGCTCTCGAGTTCTGTTCAACACTGAGATGACCAATGACATCCTCAACAGAGAATTCACGTCTCAAGTGCTTGAGAGAAGTAGCAAAGTTCCTCCAACTAGGAGGGAGTTTTGCAATAATGCAACCCGCGACAAACTTGTCCGGTAACTCACACTTCAGGAGCTCCAGCTCCTTAGCAATGCACTGTATCTCATGAGCCTGGTCCAATACAGAACGGTTATCAATCTCCCTGTAATCAAGGAACTGCTCCATGGCATACAGCTCACTGCCAGCATCAGTTGCGCCGAATTTGACTTCGAGCGCATCCCACAAGTTTTTGGCAACACCCATATGAATATAGGCGTCAACCAACTTGTCTCCAATCACACTCAGAACTGCTCCCAGAAAGATTGTGGTTGCCTCCCTAAACGCCTTCTCCTGTTCAGGAGCAATCGTTTCTGTGAGGGACACACCACCAACCCAGAACACGTTCATCGCTGTGAGCCACAAGGTGGTCCTAGTCTGCCAACGCTTAAAATGCGCCCTGGTAAACTTTTCCGGTTTCAGAGTAGCAACAAAGCCTTGAATCGAAAAGTGCCTAAAATAAGGTTTTTGGATTGTTGGAAATATTAGCACTTTACCGATTAGACTTATCCACGAGTAAACAGTAAGCATGGCATAAAAGGTATGCATCTCATAGCGATTACCTAAGCATACTAGCACGTACAGAACATAGAATTGAACCATCTATGAGCAGCACATATACGACTAGCATAAGTACAAGTAAACGAGGGATGAACAGATCATACCCTCCGGTTGGCCAGGTCAACGCGGCGGCGGCAGCAGCAGCCTCGTCGTCGTCCGTGGCCTTCTTCTTGGAGGCGGCGTCATCGGCCATGGTGTCGATGCAGGGGAAGTAGTGGAAGCAGAGGCAGACGAAGTTGGGGACGGACCGGGAGCAGTCGCGTCGAGACGCTCCCCAAAAACCTTATTGCCGTTCTCCCGGGCAGGATCTCGAACGACAGGGTTCCGGAGGCACCTGCTCTCCCGACCAACCGTGCACGCGGTCGTCAGGATGGGATCATCGGAAGCAGCACAGAGAGAGGAACAGTAGCTGACGGCTAGGGTTGTACGAGAGGGAGTGAGTAGATGGGCCTGGGCCAGGCACACGACCGAGTCCGCGAACAGCCCACGGTCCAACGTCTGGGACAGTGGCGCTTCCGTAAGCGACTCGTTAATTAATTAACAATCAATTAACCATTCCTGAGCGGCAAAAATAAGCTTCGGCTCGTTCCCGCAACCCGCGGCGCGCGCGCGCGTCGTGACGAGGCGTGGCGTGGTGCGGCGAGGCGGGCGGCGGAGGAGGAGGAGCGCGCGTGTACAACTTCTATTCCCAAGCTCCCAATAGCAAGTGGTAGAGCAGCCCTTATAAAGAGGTCTCACTCTTCTTACTGTAGCAGTATGGGACTAAACTTCTCACACTTCCCACCACTTGCCGTACACATGCACGGGCCTTAGAGATTAACCAGGGATTAGTGTCTTATATGGGCCTAAGCCCATCCATAATCCAACAATTACAACGCCAATTATGGATATGGATCCATCTTGCTGCGCTGGATGAAGGACTGGATGTAATAAGAATTGCATGTGACAAACAGGTGCCTCCTCTATGCATAACTTTGTGCTAATATCATTGAATTTCTCCTGAGATCTCTCTAGACCTTTCCAAATGTATTTTAGTTAGGTGTTTGTATTAACTAGCAAAAGAAGGGATGCAAATGGAAAGAATTTGAGATGCATAAACATAAAAGCACTAAAAGATTTGCTTGAAGCAAAGATGTCTAGCCGGCATACATATGGCAAGAACCTTCAGAGATTGACTTCTTTTCAGCTGCTATTCAGATATATACTTGCTCATAGGTCACAACTCATGAAGTTACTTCTTTTGGTTTTGATTTTGAAATATATGTGTCATAGGTCACAACTGATGAAGTTACTTCCTTTTGGTGAAGGTCTGAATATCATCATGATCTTGGCTGAGAGGCTGACATTTCGGAAGGTTCTTGTCTGTATAGATTAGTTGATAGGATGACAGTTTAAGTTTATTGAAACTCTTGTTTAGGAGGCGGGGGTCTGCTTTGGTTTCTTGCTATTTGCGGTTCGATGCATGTGGTATCCCATTTGAAATTCTACAATTTGTTTTAGCTTCTGTAGTTTTCTATTCATTATCCCTACCCATTGTGATGTGTATGTTGATATGCTTCATGGATAGCGGGATTTAATATCACTTGCTTCTCAGTCTTCTCCACCCTCGACATGCGTAGGCCAAAAAGGCGGAGATGAGTCATGGATCCTCCTGGCTATGGCTGCTGGTTGCAGACAGGGTTTAAGCACAAGAATCACAAAAAGTTGTGCCCCATGAGGCCAGGACCCCCATGTGGCCAGCGACTAAAGGCCAGATTCATTTTCGTTGAATGTAACCTGCCTGACAGTAAATTAGTGTCACATTGGTAGTTGCCGATCTTTTAAAATTTGATTAACTAATTTGGGCTCTAACAGATTCTGTAGTTGTCTGTTGTTTCTTATTTGCAGGTTATCTTTAGCTTGGACGAAAATGAATGGACGAGCTTCAGTCTGACGAGGAGAAAGCAATCTTGTTCAGTTTTAATCAGAACAGATGAAGGACAACCATGTAAAAGGTAGAGATGTTTACAGAAGAACCAACATCGCTTAGACTAGCGAGTTACAATTTGTTTTTTGTAGTGGGCATTAGCAAAATATAAATGTGAATATGACAGTACATAGTTTATGATATTTGACTGTATGTCATCACCTAAATTTATACTAATCCAGCGGAATAGCCCAACAACCATTTAGATTATGCTACTTTCGACCAAAAATAATTATTGACATGTATATATATGAAGATCAATGTCGTGTATTTTACTTTGAAGTATAAATGAACAGTAAAAGATGAGATAGAGGCCTCCTACTAGGATAATAACAGCAAAAAAGATCAATGCACATATCTGAGGATTCTTATTTGCAAGCTGGGATTCTGTACATTGATATGATGTATAAGAAAGAAATAATTTATTTACTTATTTGTAGATTAGCCTTTTAGTATAGGACTGATTTCCAGCAAAAAAAAGTATAGGACTGTGAATCTGTGATACTTCAAGATATTCATGAAAACAAGTATTTGATATGCTCACATCTATATAACTCACTTAACTACATGCTCATGTGTGTTTCATCTTTTTCCATGATCAAATAAAGATATATGTGTGGTTTCTGATATGTGCCGAGCATGTTTTGATAGGATATTTTCTATGGTAATGTTGAGATAAAGATATATTGCTTTTAAGAAAGGAGCACTATGAAGTATTGAAGCGAGTTGAGTAATGTGAAAAATTTCACAGAGTGAAACATTAGCTGGTACCATCCAAACACTATTATGTACCTTCAGCAGTAATGGATCATTCCCTTTGCTTGGTCAACCTTGCAACTAAATCTGTAAGATGACTTTGAAGTTTACTTTGTACCTAACAAAAAAAATCATCCATTTTTTAATTAATCAGACAACATTTGTTTTATGTCTACATGTCCTTTTTTTGGTACTCAAATATATTGATTGGCGTATCCTCTTTTTCAGCTTCAACATTTGGCTAATTCTGCTTTTTGGTAATGCTTTCTTGACAGTGGAGCAGTCATGGGCCTGTTATAGAGATCTTGGTGAAGAACTTGTCACTGCAATTTTGTCAAATGGGTGTTGAGATTGAAGTTTCTGCTTTTGTTGACTTTCTGATAAATTACAGCATCGACAAGGTAAAGTTATGCTTCCTTGCTGCAGAGGCGGAGGACGGAAAAAAATTAAGGTGGGGCGAACTCTTAAGTAAAAAAATGATGCAAAATCATAATAGTCAATACACACTAACAATGCACATATATATTTTCATGTGATTCTCAACAGAATATACATGCTCTTCTTCCGTGAAACTCACTTGACCTTGATGAGTGGCTTGTGTCGAAGCACATAGGTGCTTGGATTGGAGCTACTGCTACTACCAAGTACTTCGAAATATTTTTTCAAATATGTAGTTCACAACACTAAATTGTGAATAAAAATCTAAAATCATTAGAACTGTATATTACAAGCTACTAAAAGATGCTACTGAAATTTAGAGATATACCCCTCCCCTTTGGCTTTGCTATCCCCTTCACTTTCAGTTGGGGACGACGCTACGCCGCACTGCGTTCTACTGGCTGTGAAGGATGCGAAGTTGAGCGTTGGCTTCTAAAGCTCTAGAACAAGTCCACCGGAAGTTGTACATATGTACGTGTACGTGGAAAGCTAGAAGAAGCAAGCAACCTAACAGCTTGATTGCTAGCTTGATCGATCTTCCTTGGAGCAGCGCATGCACGGCTAGGCAGAACCACACGTAGGTACGCGACCTGGTAGAGATTATCTCGTAACTGATCGGATCGACTCGATCTCAACGGAAAACTCACGGCTACTCGCGAACTAAAAACTCGCGCCAGCCCAGAGATGCACATGCATACGTATAAGAAATTTTTACCAATGATTCAAGGTATGGCGGCCGCCAGCCCTTGCCCACTGGAGTCCTCCGCCAGTGCCTTGCTGTCCGATATATCATGTTTTTTTATGGTAAAGGAATAACAATTTATATTTGTGTAGGTTATGTGGGAGCCTTTCATAGAGCCCTCATGTATTCGATTAAATATACTTTGAAATGTGCTGATCATGCACTGGATGTATCTCCCAGTACTGTGTGTTGCTAAATTCAAGCAAGCAGCTTAATGTTAACATATCAGAGCCCTTGATCGAGGTACATGATCTTGGCATACTGTATTTTTCAAACTTGTCAAGAGATAAATTATTGTTCTGTCCTATCTTCAAGTGATTAACATTAGTAGTTTTCTGCTGCCACTATCATCTTGATTAATGTGATTCAGGAATCAAGGCAGTGGTCTGCAGATAGAATGTAGCTACATATCTTATCTCAGGGAACATTACACCTATTTAGCTTAGATTTTTTTTCTTACATTAAACTCAGCAGTGTGTGATAATTCGAGACAGGGGCTTGGCTTCTTACCGGTGGAGAGCTCCTCCATGGAAGCATCAGCTGGATCTGGCCGGCCCACATACGCACGCCTCCTCTTTTCCCGGTGGCTCATGGAAGTGGCGGCGTACGATGATGGCTTCCATGGAGCAGAGGAATCATCACAGGTATGGCCTCTTCGTCCAATCTTTCTCCCCCCTCCAGTCTTGATTTCTGTTGTTTTCTTCCTGCTTAGCTATGCAAGATTAGTGCAATATGCTTTTAGTTGGTCGATAGTGCTTCTGTGCTATTAGAAACTAAATAAAACTATTATCTCGTGTCATTGAAAACTATAGAGTGCTCTAGCAGTACTCAAAGTTCCTTGTAGAATTATACTGGTTGCTATGATAAGAGATTTAGAATTACCAAAGGGTGAGTATCGTGTCCAAGTATGTGATGCCAACAAAATATGCATTACAATTTATTTTCATATATCTATGATGTACCCCAGAAATGAAAATGCGTATATGGCTATACATAGAGTGCACTCCGGGATGAAGATATGTCACTGATTTGTCCATGGCCATATCTACATTCGTTACTTTAATTTCTATACATGTATTGATATTCTTGCTAGGAGATGTCCCCTTTGTTATTTATAGTAGCATGATTCGAAGCAGGAAATGAAAATGTGATTGAATTACGGTGTGGCTCTTAGAAAATACGTGAATGGGATAAGAACTGTGTACATGTTTTTTTTTTTTGCGGGTGAAGCTGTGTATATGGTTATTAATGCAATAGTATGCAACTAAGCCATGGTGAATGTGGAGTTTTATTTCTTCTATGCTTGTACCCATACAAATCCAGAATTGTTTAGTTTGATGGTTTAACACATGCAGTCAGGAAAAGGCATTAATCTTTTGTCTTTTTAGCAGATAGTTCTTATGTTACAGGTCCAAAGGAGAGGACTGTTTCACGGAAGCATGGGATAACACCCACGCCAGTGACCAGTGAAGAAAGGGCTCATGAACAAGATGAAAAACTTTCAACTATCTTTTGTTTACAGGGAAAGACGCTTTTGTTAAATTAGTCTTGTCGACAGTCTGTGTTATCGTATTCTATCTCTTCTATTAGATCCAATTACTATATGATGTAATTGACCACTCGTACTAAGAACCTTTATCTTAAGTAAGCATTATTGTGTCACTTGAGTGTATTGGATCTTCTAATTGCTGACTCATTGCTAAGCACCTTTTCGCTAGCAACTCTTAAGTCAACATCATATTCTCCTAAATTAACCCCAAAAAAACATGGTTTGAAAAGTTCAATGTTTCTAAGCATCGATTTTATCAGTTTGCAAATGATCCAGAATATTTCTATATTGATTCACAACACTTCACAAAAGAGTATACATCAACATCGTATGCTACAAAAAAAAGTAAGTAATCTCTTTTAGTTCTTGTTTAAATTCTTCATGCCATTTTAAAATGTGTATATGCGTCTCATTATAGACAACAAAATGTCGATTGTTTCATACTAAAGGGGATTAGAGTTGTTATATATACATATTTGTTTCAAATAGAACTCTTTGCTACCAAATTTAAATGTGTATATACATCTATTATAGACAGCAAGCCCCCGCTTTCCTCAACTAAGAAAGATTAAATTTGTTGCCATATGTGCTTTCCCGTAACAAAATCAACTAAATCCTGAATTTCTTTTCATCGCTAACATGTAATCAGTAGGTCTCTGCGCCATTTGGCGCAACGGGTTCACTAGTTGAATATACTCTAGGGAAGACCAATGTCATTGCAGATGCTTTGAGCAGGAAGGCTTACTGCAACAGCTTAATTCTCAAGCCCTTCCAACCGGACCTTTGTGAAGCTTTCCGCAAACTGAATCTCCAAGTTGTTCCTCAAGGTTTTCTTGCCAATCTCCAAGTCTCTCCTACTTTGCAAGATCAAATTCGTGAGGCACAACTTCTTGATGCCATGGTGAAGAAGGTGAAAAATGGGATTGCCAAGAGCCAACCCAAGTACAAGTGCTATCGCCTTGATGAGAAAGACACTCTATTCTTCGAGGATCCAATTGTGGTTCCTAAAGGTGATCTACGAAAAGTCATTATGAACGAGGCACACAATTCCCTTCTATCCATTCATCCTGGAAGTACGAAGATGTACCATGACCTCAAGCAGTCGTAATGGTGGACTCGAATGAAGCGAGAAATTGCTCAATTCATGAATGAACGTGATGTCTGCAGAAGGGTGAAAGCAGAACACCAACGGCCAGCTGGTCTTCTCCAACCTCTTACTATTCCAGAATGGAAGTTTGACCATATTGAGATGGACTTCGTGATTGGTTTTCCCAAGTCCAAGCGTGGAAATGATGATATCTTCGTTGTCATCGACAAGCTTACTAAAGTGGCTCATTTCCTTCCAATCAAAGAATCTATCACAGCAGTTCAGCTGGCAGAGCTATACACCTCAAGGATTGTCTCTTTGCATGGCATTCCGCAATTGATATCTTCAGATCATGGAAGCATCTTCACTTCTAAGTTCTGGGACTCCTTTCAGAAGGCCATGGGCACCAACATTCGCTTCAGCATAGCCTTCCATCCTCAAACTAGTGGCCAAGTCGAGCGAGTCAATCAAATCCTTGAAGATATGCTCAGGGCTTGTGTCATTTCCTTCGGTATGAAGTGGGAAGATTGTCTTCCATATGCCGAGTTCTCCTACAACAACAGCTTCCAAGCGAGTTCGGGCAAGGCCCCATTCGAGATTCTCTATGGCAGAAAGTGTCGTACTCCTCTTAATTGGTCAGAGACTGGTGAACGCCAACTTCTTGGCAATGACTTAATCACAGAGGCTGAAGAAATGTGTAAAGTCATCCGTGAAAATCTCAAAGCTGCGCAATCGCGCCAGAAGAGTTACTATGATAGCAAGCATCGTGACTTGGCTTTCGAGATCGGAGACCATGTCTACCTCCGTGTCTCTCTAATGAAAGGCACTTGTCGTTTCGGTATCAAAGGGAAGCTTGCCCCTAGATACGTGGGTCCTTTCAAGATCATTGGCAAAAGAGGCGATCTCTCCTATCAACTTGAGCTTCCGTCCAACTTCGCAAATGTGCACGATGTGTTTCACGTGTCACAGCTTCGCAAGTGCTTCAAGACTCCTGAGCGCACCATCAACTTCGAAGAGATTGATCTCCAAGAAGACCTGTCTTATCATGAGCATCCCGTTGCTATTCTTGAAGAAACCGAGTGCAAGACTCGCAACAAGTCTATCAAATTCCTGAAAGTGAAGTGGTCACACCATTCCGACCGAGAAGCCACCTGGGAACGTGAGGGCCACCTCCGTTCTGAATATCCGGAGTTCTTTCAGTCCTAGATCTTGGGACGAGATCCTTTCGTAGTGGTGGAGTGTTGTAACACCCCAGATGTAACTTGCCATATTTGTACTCCGACTCTTGCCATTTCCGGCTTTGAGTTATGAGATTTCCCTTCGTGGTTGGTTTTTTTCTTCGTTTTGCATTTTGTTCATGTCATGCATGTCATATCATGTCATCATGTACATCTCATTTCCATACGTGTTCGTCTCATCCATCCGAGCATTTTCCCCGTTGTTCGTTTTGCAATCCGACACTCCTACGTGCACTAGCGTACCCCTTTTGTCTCTTTTCATGAGCGGGTGTTAAACGTTCTTGGAATGGACCGAGATTTGCCAAGCGGCCTTGGTACACCACCGGTAGACCACCTGTCAAATTTCGTGTCATTTGGAGTCCGTTTGATGCTCCAACGGTTAACCGGGGAACCGCAAAGGCCTCTTTTGTGTTGCATCCCAACACCCCTCCAAAACGGCCCAATAACCCATCCAAACCATCTCCGTGTCCTCCGCCGTCGGATCACGATCACGTGGGCGAAAACTACACTCCATTTGGACACTCCTACCTCCTCCTAGCTATAAATATGTGCACCCCGTCCAAATTCGCGGTCCAAAACCCTAGCTATCTCCCTCCTCCGCCACCGGACATGTCCGGATTAGACCGGACGCGTCCGCGCCGCTGCACCTGCACCAACTGGAGCCTGCCACGTGGTAGCGCGCCGCCTCCCGCCGCCATGGCCCGGCAAACCCGGATCGGGCCCGCCCGGCCCATCGCCGTCGCCGCGCCCCCGCGCGTCCCTGCCGCCTGGCGCCTGCGCCTCGCCGCCGCCACCTTCATCGGCCACCGCACCTGAGCCGAGCTCCTCCCCCGCGCCTTGCCTCACCGGCGCACCGCCGCCCGCCGCGGACCCCGCCTCGGCTTCCACGCCAACCTCGTGCCTGTCGTCCCCGGCCACCCTTCTTGTGATCAATGTGGTGACGAGCACAAGCATGCAAAGTAGCCCTCGTGATATTGCTGTTTTCAGGGACTTAGGATTTTACTAAGTCATTTTCCTGCTGTTATTTTTATGCCATGTAAACTTGATGCTACAGTGAGATCCATTCTTGTTTTGAGTATCTCCAGTAAGGGTGTTTTGAACATATGGTTATGCTCTATCCATCAATGCCCCTGTTTGCAATTATGGAGTGCCCTAGCATGTCTTAATCTTGCTCTACTTTTGCTATAAAATGTTCCTGACAGATTATTTACGTGTTAATCAATTTTGCCATGGTTGTTGCTAGTGTTCCATGCATGATGTGAACTTGATCTTGCCATGGTTAGCTTCATGAGCATGTCATCTTTCTGTTAGTACGCTTGTTTTGTCATGAAAGGCTTTGTGATGAGTGATTTGAGCTCGCAAAGATGCCTTCATAATTCTATTTATGCCATGCTCTGTTTTCTGCTAAGTCTGAAACTGTTAATAAAACTTGCTATGTTTACATGGGTGCCATCATATCTTCTGTGCCTTTTGGGCTCATGATCAGTAAGGGACTTTTGATCTATGCATTTAGTATATTCATGCCATGCCTTGTATTGCTATGATAAGTTCATGTAGCATGTTGTTTGCTTGCTCTAAACATTGCTTCCTGATGTTATTTCTGGCATGTTAGTATTTTCACTAAGTCTGTGAAGCTGATATCTTTTGCACTTTTGCCATGCTTGTTTGAACCTGTTCTACTGTGATTTAGCCATAGCTCAGTGTTCATGTTTTGTCAACAATCTTGAGTACATCACTGCCATATGCCTTGTTGCTATGTTGGGGTGCAGTAGCTTAGTTTCTTGTTGCATTCTAGATGGCATCGTGCTGTTAATTACAGAATTGTGTCATTCTTGTTTTGCTTGCCATTTGCAAACTGTGCGTCCGTTTTTGGCGATCTTTATATCGATTTCGACCGAAATCATCTCATCTTTCCAGCGGCACACTTGGTTTGCCAAGTTGATGCCTTGTTCAATCTTTTCCTTCTGAAGCACGCTTATGCATTGCATATCATGTCTTGCATATCATGCCATGTTTTGCATCATGTTGCTTGTGCATTGCACCGTGGTTGATTGTGTTCCTCTCTTGTGTTCTTGCTTTGGGTAGAGCCGGGAGATGAGTACGTGATCGAGGAACCTATTGAGTACGCTAACGAGGATCAAGCTTTCGTCAACACTGATAACTTTGCAAGCAAGATGACCATACCCTTGAAATCACTTCTATCTTTGCTTGCTAGTTGTTCGCTCTATTGCTATGCCGCGCTACCTACCACTTTCTATATCATGCCTCCCATATTGCCATGTCAAGCCTCTAACCCACCTTTCCTAGCAAACCGTTGTTTGGCTATGTTACCGCTTTGCTCAGCCCCTCTTATAGCGTTGCTAGTTGCAGGTGAAGATGAAGTTTGTTCCATGTTGAAACATGGATTTTGTTGGGATATCATTATTATCTCTTATTTACTTTAATGAATCTATATACTTGGTAAAGGGTGGAATGCTCGGCCTTATACCTGGTGTTTTTTCCACTCTTGCCGCCCTAGTTTCCGTCATACCGGTGTTATGTTCCTTGATTTTGCGTTCCTTACGCGATTGGGTGTTATGGGAACCCCTTGACAGTTCGCTTTGAATAAAACTCCTCCAGCAAGGCCCAACCTTGATTTTACCATTTTCCACCTAAGCCTTTTCGCTTGGGTTCCGTAGACTCAATGGTCATCTTTATTTTAAACCCCCGGGCCAGTGCTCCTCTGAGTGTTGGTCCAAAACAGAGCCACTTGCAGCGCCACCTCGGGGAAACTTGAGGGTTGGTTTTAGTTGTACGTAGTGTTCATCCGGTGTGCACTGAGAACGAGATATGTGCAGCTCCTATCGGGATTTGTCGGCACATTCGGGCGGCTTTGCTGGTCTTGTTTTACCATTGTCGAAATGTCTTGTAACCGGGATTCCGAGTCTGACCGGGTCTTCCTAGGAGAAGGAATATCCTTCGTTGACCGTGAGAGCTTGTGATGGGCTAAGTTGGGACACCTCTGCAGGGTTTTGATCTTTCGAAAGCCGTGCCCGCGGTTATGGGCAGATGGGAATTTTTTAATATCCGGTTGTAGAGAACTTGACACTTAATTTAATTAAAATGAATCAACCGCGTGTGTAGCCGTGATGGTCTCTTTTCGGCGGAGTCCGGGAAGAGAACACGGTCTCGTGTTATGATTGAACGTAAGTAGCTTCAGGATCACTTCTTGATCATTTATAGTTTCTCGACCGTGCATTGCTTCTCTTCTTGCTCTCTTTTGCGTAAGTTAGCCACCATATGAGCTAGTGCTTGCTGTAGCTCCACCTCACTACCCTTTCCTATCTTTAAGCTTAAATAGTCTTAATCTCGCGGGTGTGAGATTGCTGAGTCCCCGTGACTCACAGATACTTCCAAACAAATGCAGGTGCCGGTGATGCCTGTGCAGGGGACGCTACCGAACTCAAGTGGGAGTTCGACGAGGATTCGGGCCGTTACTATGTTTCTTTTCCGGATGATCAATAGAGGAGCTCAGTTGGGACGATCGGGGATATAGCATTTGGGGTTGTCTTTCTTTATTTTGGTTCCGTAGTCGGACCTTTGACTGTATCTTGGATGATGTATGGATTATTTACGCATTGTGTGAAGTGGTGATTGTAAGCCAACTCTTTATCCCTTTCTTATTCAGTACATGGGATGTGTAAAGATTACCCCTCTTGCGACATGCCTACCATGCGGCTATGCCTCTAAGTCATGCCCCGACACATGGGAGATATAGCTGCATTGTGGGTGTTACACTAGTTCAATCTCGTTACTGGAAAGTCTCTTTACTCATTCCGTAATGCATCGTCCTTCAACTAACTCATTAGTCACATTGCTTGCAAGGCTTATAGTGATGTGCATTATCGAGATGGCCCAGAGATACTTCTCCGACAATCGGAGTGACAAATCCTAATCTTGATCTATGCCAACTTAACAAACACCATCGGAGACACCTGTAGAGCATCTTTATAATCACCCAGTTACATTGTGACGTTTGATAGCACACTAAGTGTTCCTCCGGTATTCGGGAGTTGCATAATCTCATAGTCATAGGAACATGTATAAGTCATGAAGAAAGCAATAGCAATAAACTAAACGATCATAGTGTTAAGCTAACAGATGGGTCTAGTCCATCACATCATTCTCTAATGATGTGATCCCGTTCATCAAATGACAACACATGTCCATGGCTAGGAAACTTAACCATCTTTGATTAACGAGCTAGTCAAGTAGAGGCATACTAGGGACACTCTGTTTGTCTATGTATTCACACATGTACTAAGTTTCCCGTTAATACAATTCTAGCATGAATAACAAACATTTATCATGATATAAGGAAATAAATAATAACTTTATTATTGTCTCTAGGGAATATTTCCTTCACTTATCCCATTTTTACTCAACGATGTAACTCTTGTAACACCGTAATGAAGTGGGATGATTTGTTTCAAAAAAAGGAAAGCATCGTCTTCTTGATGTCCTCAATGATCCGTGGCCTGGACTAACTAGTACAATATAATACTTCCTCTGTAAACTAATATAAGAGCGTTCAGAAATAGTTATCTAAACGCTCTTATATTAGTTTATAGAAACTACAACCTTCATCTCATAATATAATATAAGAACATTTTTGACACTACTAATGTCGGAAATGTGTTTATATTATGGAACGGAGGAAGTAGCAAATATGCCATGCATTCCATCGGAAAAAAAATCACACCCCCTACTCAATGGCTCCAAAACACATTTTGCCTATGAGCTATCATTAACTTTCCTTAATAATAAAGCAGCTATTAGCCGTCGCCTACCCAAAAAAACTAGGCTTTCTCTGCCTCCCAGCGGCGCCGGCGTCGGCCCGCCCCGTCTACCGTGGCCTTAGGGCCATGGGGACGGAGTGGATCCCGGCCCTTGCCGGTGGGAGGGCTCCGTTTTTAGATTCTTTTCTGAGATTTGTTAGGGTTTGTGTTCTACTCAGGAAGGCGAGACGGCGGCGACTCTTTGAAGATGGAATAAAGGTCTCCTCGCCTAGTCCCCGTTCTGGTGATGCGTCTAGCATCGTCGGTGGGCGTGTGAAGGTGTGTCTCTGGTGGATCTGTCTCTGGTGGATTTGCTCGGATATGTTCGTCGTTCTTCTTTGGTCATGTGTCTTCATGTTGGATCCTTCTTATCTACACTCTTCATCGGCGGCGGTTGCCGTTCTGGTGCGTTGGTTCTACGGGGCCTTAGCACGATGACTTCCCGACTGTCTACTACCACAAGGTTTGCCCGGCTCCGGCGAGGGAGGGACGATGACAGCGGCGCACCTTCGGCTCGCTTTAGTGCTTGTAGTCGTCGCTAGGTGGTCTATGGATCTGGATGTAATTTTTATTATTTCTAGTGTTCGTTGTACTACCATGATTGAAGATGAATAGGTCGGAAGTTTATCCAAAAAAACACATTTTGCCTAGAAAAACACAATCATATGCTTTTGGTCCAACTCACGCTTCGTGAAAATTATCACGTAGACTTTTGCTAAACATCATCCAATTACAGACTTGCAGGTAGACATGTTCATGGACAACCAGGCTCGGAGGCTCCACTTTCTTGCCCCAAGCCCGGCCCAAAAGCCCGAAAAGCACCAAAAGGCCATATATATGTATATGTATATGTGTATGTATGTATATATACCAGGCCCGGAGGCTCCACTTTCTTGCCCGAAGTCCGGCCCAAAAGGCTGAAAAAGCACCAAAAGGCCATATATATGTATATGTGTATGTATGTATGTATGTATGTATATAATATGTATAATAAATAAATATAACATCCCAAATATGATTAATTTAATTAAAAATGCCACTGTTCATGTGCTTCGGGCCGGGTCGTACTCGGGCTTGAGATTTTTTCTTCGGGCTTTGCCAAGCCCAACCCAAATCCGACCGGGCCCGAGGAATGATCAGGTTTAGTTGCAGGTAAGACAGTTTAAGTATCTTCCTTTCTAATATGACCACGATGGCACCCAACATACCACTAAGTACTATCGCCATGCAATCTGATTCAATGAAAAGATGCGAGCGTTGACAAATTGTTTAATCCATGAGAGGGGGTGAATGGAAGGTTTTTATCAAATTCTTTGAACAAACAAGAACTAAATAGTGTGAAGGAATACTTGTAGAATGGAAACTAGATCAAGAATGCATTCAAGGTTAGGATAAAGCCATCACAATAGTGGAAAGCATGCAAAGTAAGTAACATAACTAGTAAACTAGACGCGCGGACAGGAAAACACACTTAAGAACTACATAGCGGAATAAGAAAGTCTTCGGAGAGAGGAGGAGGCAAAGTCTTCACAACACGCAAATACAACATGTAAAGGTTGAAGAAATTGGAAGCAGAAACTCGGAGAGACACAAGATTTGTTCGGCCTGTTCAAGTTGTTGTGAGAACTTTATGTGTGGTTGGAGAGATTGGTATTTAACTCGGAAGACTAAGTCTTCACCTTATTCTCCTTGAGGTAAGATCAGTTAGACCTCAATCAATCACTCGTGTTATATCTTCAAGGTAGATTTCCGAAACCTTCACGTACTCGTTATTCGGCTATACACAATGACGCTTGGAAGCTCTGGACCGATGCGTAACCGTCTGGAAGATCACAGTCTTCAAGAGTAACAACTCTTCGGTTCACTTAGAATAGATTTTTTCAATGATGCTCAATCACTTTTGCTCTGGATATTTGAGGGTTTTCTTTGTTAGGATTCTCCCAAATGCTTCCGGAGGATGGGTTGCTCTAAATGACACTTGTCATAGATTAACTCGGATCAGCCAACCAACTAATGGTGGAGGGGGTGGGCCATTTATAGTCAGGGTCGCAACATGGGGTCCTGATATGGTCGTTGGACGGGACGGGCCCGGAAACTAGTTGTCAGCTCAGCAATGGTCAAAATTTGAGCTCTCAAATTCTTCGCATTAGGAGAACCAGACTGTTGGTTTCCTAACTCTTTAGTGATAACATTAACTACAACGTCTGAAAGAATATCATCTATGACGCTGAAGAAAATGAGTTGCAATATAAGAGATTTTCAAAGTTTTCACTCAAAGAAATAAGTTTGAGTTGAGCATAACTTTGAAAAAATTATCCTTGTATCACCTGAACCTCTCTTAACTGTAACTCAATAAGAAGTAAAAGAACTACAAAAAGACTAAGTATTTGTGATCCATTTCTTCATGCTAATTCTTTGTAAGGGTGCACCGAAATCTTCAACGTTTCCATTAAATTTTTAGGGGTCGTCTACAATGGTTAAACCAAATCTTCAGTGATTTTCACTTGTGTATATTTACAAACACATTAGTCCATGAACCATTTTTGTCGTCAATACTCCAAAACCACAAAGGGGGCACTAGATGCACTTACAATCTCTCCATTTTTGGCTGATAATAAAATTGGTGAAAGTCTTCAATGAGGATATTCATATGTGAAATTAAAAACTTAAATATTTTGATTCCATGATATATAAAGAACACCCCAATTTGCTTTGAAATGCAAATGCACATGTTGGGATGTAATTGTGGAGAACTCCTGTTGGGGATATAACTACCAGGTATGACCCGCCTAGGAGGGGCCGGGTCAATCTTTATGGCGGGTTACTCAAAGAAGCCCGACGAGTATACAAGGCGGCAGTTCATTATAAGACTTGTAGTAGGCCCAGGCCCAGAGGCGGCTTAAAGCCCATAATTGTAAACCGCCATGTATAAGTAAGACTTGTAAAGTAAGGCATGTAAAAGAAGTCGCCGAGTTGGACACGTTGTATGAGCCGGTCGGGACTCTGTAGGCCGCCAGGCGTCAACCCGTGTATATAAAGGGATGACCCGGCGGCGGTTTAGGGAAAGAAACAACAGATCAAGAGCCAAGCTAGCGTATTTTGCTCCTTGGTCATCGAAACCTAGCAATACCACAACAACTGGACTAGGCTTTACCTTCACCGCAAGGGGCCGAACCAGTATAAACCTCTCGTGTCCTTTTTCCTGATTAACCCCTTTAAGATTCCTAGTTGCGATCCACGACTAATTCCTTTCGCTAGGACATCTGCCGTGACAATTCCACGATAGTTGTCGCCCACCATGAGGCCAGCGCACGGTGGATTTTAGTTCTTGAAGGGCAGCTTCGAAGGGCTCAAGGGATACACTGCGGGCCGGATGACCAAGAGTCGTCGCGACAAGCTCTACATCGACGACGCAGGCTGAGGCCCCAAGGCCGGCTCAATTGAGTACGGGTATCGGGTTCCCTTTGAGGAATCCACGTCTTCATCGGCCAGATCGGCGAGCCGGGCCCTGAGCCGGACATCTGCACCGACCTCATCGAGACGGCTCAGCGTGCGAGACCCGCCCGGACTCAGCCGGCCGTAAGGCATGCCTTCATGGGTTGCATCCATGGAGGGGAGTTTTCTGAAGGATCTGTGGATGGCAGCGAGACGGCTGTCCACTCTGACGACGAGTCATCCACAGGTGAGATGGATTCATTGTATCAACTACAGGATGGAGAGCTCGGGGGCTGTTCCGACGGCAGCAGTATTCCGGACCCCTTTGAGCCGCCGAATCGAGCAGGGGTCTTCATGGCTGTCACTCAACCCGGTCAGAATTCTACGGCCGCGGCAGCGGTAACCACCGGATCGGCAGCAGCCGGGTCCGGAGACCCCGTGCGCCCGCTGGCTCAGGTGCTGATGGATCTCATGGATAGGATGACGACCTTGTTGACCGCCGTGGTTGAGCCGGCAGACAAGGCTCAGCACGATGCAGAGGTGGCACGGTTACGTGGGGAGGTAGCACAAGCGAAGGAGAATTTAGCAACGGAGGACGTAAGGATGGCTGCAGAGCGGGCGGCTCTGGATGCTCGTGCTCAGCAGCTTCAAGCAGAGACTTTCCGGCTCTTGGTGGATCTAAACGCATCAAACGAGGTCATGAGAAGAAGGCACCAAAAGGCTCAACCACATCTGCCTCTGACTTATGATCCTAGGAACCTCTTCCACACACCTGGGGCTGGTTCCAGTAACCCGCCGGAGGCAAACCGGATCACAACACCCGGGACTGGGGCGCCGGTTCAACCGCGGGCCATGGAACCCCCCGTGTGAATACTGCTCTGCCTCATTACACATCAATACCATTGGGTCACTTTTCTAACCCGTTGGAGAATCTGACCGCTGCACCGGCTCGTTTGGCAGCTCTCCCGATGGAAGGCGACTCTCCAACGGTGATCGAAACACGAAGGGTCAGAGAACTTCTTCAAACGGCTCTGGCACAACAGGATGCATATTCTTATAGTCGAGACAGAATCCATTCAACCCCTCTCCCAAGCTGGAGCCCGAGCTATAGCAGGCATATGGACTCAGCGACCATGTCAAGTAACGCCCAACGCTGTAACCAACCACACAAGCATGACCCGGCGTAGGATGGAGCTCTTAACTTGCTGGACCAGGAGAGGATCCATCAAGAGGCTGAGCGGGCGGTTCAACAGGCTGCTGAGCTGGCGGCTCACCAAACTTTTCCGGTTTATCCAGCGACCTCTGTTGAAGCAGGTGTGGCCACAAGGATAGGAGGTGTCCCTTGTCTGGTGCCGGCTCTACATAATGAGCATTTGCCCAAGGACTTTAAGGGGCCTCATAAGTTACCTAATTACACAGCCGACCTACAGCCCGGGCATGGATCGAAAGTTACGAGATGGCCATGGAGTTATTGGAGGTCAGTGACGCTGCAATGGCCAAGTACTTCACTATGATGTTAGATGGAACAACTCGCACTTGGTTGAAGGGGTTGGCACCCAACTCCATCGGCTCATGGGCGGAGTTAAAAGCCCGGTTCATTCAGAACTTCAAAGATACCTGTAAGCAACCCATGTTGATCGTGGACTTGACTAACTATAAGCAAGAGGAAGGTGAATCCATGACCCATTGGGTGCGCCGGGTCAAGGAAATAATACATTCATCTGATAAGATGGATGCCGGCTCCGCGGTCTTAATGTTGGAGAAAAATTGCCATTTTGAACCTCTGAAACAGAAGCTGGGGCGGCTCAAGCGTGATTGTAATGACATGGGCCAGCTGATGGCGGCTCTGGTCAAGTACGCCGATTTTGACAGTACCAAGGATCCCGTGTTTGATGAAAAGAAGATAGGGAAGGGAAAGAAGAGCGACAACGGCAAATGTCACCATCACAACCCAGTGAATCAGGGAGGTAACAAACATAAGGCTGGCGGTAGTCTGGAGTTTGTGGCTAACGCCAATACACAGGGCAACAATCAACGGCGCAAGGGGAGGCCACCTCCTCAGGCAGGCGGGTCAGGTCCCACCCTCGAGCAGCTACTAAATGAACCTTGTCCAAGGAACGGCACCCGGGAGAAGCCAGCTACCCATCTATGGAAAGACTGCATGATCATGAAGGCTTTTAAGAATTCCAACTTGTTTGATGGTAACCACGGACCTGGCGGTGGCTCAGGCGGTGGCGGCTTTCATGGCCCGTGCGCCGACTCAGGCGGTGGCGGTTTTCACGGCCAGGGCCCTCAAGGCAGCCAGGGCGGCTATAATCAGCAATCCGGCCAAGGTAATCAGTAGTAATAGCAGTCCGGGTATCAGAGTAACCCAAAGCAGTTGAACAGTGGGCAGTATCACGTATTCACCACCAGCTTGTGCAAAAGGGACCAGAAACTTCATAAGAGGGCTGTGAATGCTGTTGAACCGGCGGTTCCACGTTATTTGAGATGGTCTGAGCAGCCTATTGTATGGAGTAGGGAAGACCACCCTCCCTGGGTTGATAATCCGGGTCATCTGGCTTTGGTGGTGATGCCTCAGGTTGGTGGATATAAATTCACTAAAGTGCTCATGGACGGAGGCAGTAGCATCAACATCCTCTATTATGAGACGTTTTGTCGCATGGGGTTGACTGACAAAAGTCTTAAGACATCCAATACTGTTTTTCATGGAGTTGTGCCTGGTAAGTCGGTGTACCCAGTTGGTAAGATTGAGCTGGAAGTAGCCTTTGGGGATGAGTATGATTCTAGGGCTGAGAAGTTAACTTTTGAAGTGGTTAAAATCAAAAGCCCGTATCATGCTCTGTTTGGATGGCCGACTTATGCTAAGTTCATGGCACAACCGTGTTATGTTTATCTGCAACTCAAAATGCCGGGTTATAAGGGCACCATCACAGTGCATGGAAACCGGAAGATAGCCCTGGAATGTGAAGAAGGTGATGCTGCTTACGCTGAGTCTGTTTGTGCAACAAAGGAATTGAAGTTTTATAAGGATAATGTTGACCCGGCAGACATGACGTCTTTGAAGAAGCCAACTACGGAGCATGATCCGACGCTAAACTTTAAGTCAGCTAATGATACCTAGATGATCGATTTTGTGCCTGGTGACTCATCCAAACAGTTCATTATTAGTGCTAACTTGGATCCAAAATAGGAAGGCTCGCTCATCGAGTTCATCCATGAGAACCGGGACATCTTTGCATGGAAGCCTTCTGACATGCCGTGTGTACCGAGAGAACTCGCTGAGCACACTCTCAATATTGATCCAAAGTTTAAGTCGGTCAGGCAGTTTCTTCGGCGCTTTAATGAGGAAAGGCGCAAGGCTATTGGAGAAGAGGTGGCCCGGCTCTTGGCGGCCGGGTTTATTGTTGAAGTTTTTTACCCAGAGTGGTTGGCTAACCAGGTGCTTGTGCTAAAAAAGAACGGCACTTGGCGTATGTGTGTGGATTACACAGATTTAAACAAAGCTTGTCTAGCTGATCCTTTTGCTCTCCCTCGTATTGATCAAATCATTGATGCTACAACGGGTTGTGAGCGTTTGAGCTTTTTCGATGCTTATTCTATCTATCATCAGATCAAAATGGTAGTTAAGGACCAGGAGAAGACGACTTTCATTACTCCGTTTGGAGCCTTCTGCTATGTGTCTATGCCTTTTGGGCTTAAGAGTGCCCATGTGACTTATCAGCGGCGTGTGCAAAATTGACTTCATAATCATATTGGGCATAATTTTCATGCTTATGTAGACGATATAGTAGTGAAATCCAGAGAGAAGGAAACCTTGGTAACTGATCTGAAGGAAACCTTTGATAACATCCGGGTCTACAAGATGATGCTTAACCCGGCCAAGTGCATTTTTGGAGTCCCAGCTGGCAAGATTTTGGGATTTTTGGTTTCTAACAGAGGCATTGAGGCTAACCCAGAAAAAATTATGGCAATTACATCTTTGGCTAAACCGGCGTGCATCAATGACGTTCAGCGGCTGGCGGGTCGCGTCGCAGCTTTGAGCTGGTTCATAAGCCGGTTGGGTGAGAAGGCTATGCCGTTGTATCAAATGATGAAAAAGACGGATGATTTAGTCTGGAGTGACGCTGCTAACTGATACGTCTCCGTCGTATCTACTTTTCCAAACACTTTTGCCCTTGTTTTGGACTCTAACTTGCATGATTTGAATGGAACTAACCCGGACTGACGCTGTTTTCAGCAGAATTGCCATGGTGTTATTTATGTGCGGAAACAAAAGTTGTCAGAATGACCTAAAACTTCACGGAACGTATTTTTGGAAATAATAAAAAATCCTGGCAAAAGATCAAGACCAGGGGCCCAAACCCTAGCCACGAGGGTGGGGACGCGCCCCCTACCTCGTGGGCCCCCTGACGCTCCACCGACCTCTACTCCAACTCCATATATTCACTTTCGGGGAGAAAAAAATCAGAGAGAAGGATTCATCGCGTTTTATGATACGGAGCCACCGCCAATCCCTAAAACCTCTCGGGAGGGCTGGTCTGGAGTCCGTTCGGGGCTCCGGAGAGGGGAATCAGTCGCCATCATCATCATCATCATCAACCATCCTCCATCACCAATTTCATGATGCTCACCGCCTGCGTGAGTAATTCCATCGTAGGCTTGCTGGACGGTGATGGGTTGGATGAGATTTATCATGTAATCAAGTTAGTTTTTTTAGGGTTTGATCCCTAGTATCCATTATGTTCTGAGATTAATGTTGCTATGACTTTGCTATGCTTAATGCTTGTCACTAGGGCCTGAGTGCCATGATTTCAGATCTGAACCTATTATGTTTTCATCAATATATGAGAGTTCTTGATCCTATCTTGCAAGTCTATAGTCACCTACTATGTGTTATGATCCGGCAACCCAGAAGTGACAATAATCGGGACCACTCCCGGTGATGACCGTAGTTTGAGGAGTTCATGTATTCACTATGTGTTAATGCTTTGGTCCGGTACTCTATTAATAGGAGGCCTTAATATCCCTTAGTTTCCTCTAGGACCCCGCTGCCACGGGAGGGTAGGACAAAATATGTCATGCAAGTTCTTTTCCATAAGCACGTATGACTATATTCGGAATACATGCCTACATTACATTGATGAATTGGAGCTAGTTCCGTGTCACCCTATGTTATGACTGTTACATGATGAACCACATCCGGCATAATCTTCCATTACTGATCCATTGCCTATGAGCTTTCCATATATTGTTCCTTGCTTATTTACTTTTCCGTTGCTATTGTTACAATCACTACCAAATACCAAAAGCATTACTTTTGCTATCTTTACCTTCTGCTACCGTTACCACTACTATCATATTACTTTGCTACTAAATACTTTGCTGCAGATATTAAGTTTCCAGGTGTGGTTGAATTGACAACTCAGCTGCTAATACTTGAGAATATTCTTTGGCTCCCCTTGTGTCGAATCAATAAATTTGGGTTGAATACTCTACCCTCGAAAACCGTTGCGATCCCCTAAACTTGTGGGTTATCAATACTATTTTGGGGCGCCGTTGCCGGGGAGCATAGCTCTATTCTTTGAGTTACTTGGGATTTATATCTGCTTATCATTATGAAGAACTTGAGAGATCCAAAAACCAAGATTTATCCCTCAACTACGAGGGGAGGTAAGGAACTGCCATCTAGCTCTGCACTTGATTCACCTTCTGTTTTGAGTAAGCTTGCGACACCTAAACCTGCTTCTGCTATTGATTCTGATATGTCACATGTTATTGATGATGCCACTTCTGCTATGCATGATACTTATGATGAAACTACTTCTATGCTTGATACTACTGTGCCACTTGGTGAATTTCTTGATGAACAACTTGCTAGGGTTAGAGAGAATAAAATTATTGAAACAGATAATATTGACGAAAGTGATGATGAAGACTCTCCCCAAATAAATATGAATCGCCTGTTGTTCCTGAGGGTTATGTTTTGGAAAAAGAAGATGCTATAGCTATTTTAGCTTGCAAAGATAGATACGAGCTCAAGAGGTTATTAGCTAAATGGAAGCATCAATCTCTTAATGCTAGAATGAAACCTGACCCTGCTTTTGCTACATCACCTATCTGTGTTACTGATAAGGATTATGAATTCTCTGTTGATCCTGATATAATTACTTTGGTTGAATCTGATCCTTTTCATGGCTATGAATTTGAAACTGTTGTGGCACATCTTACTAAATTAAATGATATAGCCACCCTGTTCACTAATGACGAGAGAACTCGCTACTTTTATATCCTTCAAATATTTCCGTTCTCATTAAAAGGTGATGCTAAGATATGGTTTAATTCTCTTGATCCTGGTTGTGTGTGTGGTCCCCAGGATATGATTTATTACTTCTCTGCTAAATATTTCCCTGCCCATAAGAAACAAGCTGCCTTAAGGGATATATATAATTTTGTGCAAATTGAAGAAGAGAGTCTCCCATAAGCTTGGGGGAGGCTTCTCCAATTACTTAATGCTTTGCCTGATCATCCTCTTAAGAAAAATGAAATACTTGATATCTTTTATAATGGACTAACTGATGCTTCCAGAGATTACCTGGATAGTTGTGCTGGTTCTGTTTTCAGGAAAAGAACACCGGATGAAGCTAAAATTCTATTGAATAATATGTTGACAAATGAAAATAATTGGACACATCTTGAGCCTATTCCTAAACCAACTCTAAAGAAAAGAGGTGTTCTATTTCTAAGTCCTGAAGATATGCAAGAGGCAAAGAAATCTATGAAAGAAAAAGGTATTAAAGCTGAAGATGTTAAGAATTTACCTCCTATTGAAGAAATACATGGTCTTAATTTACCGCCTGTTGAAGAAACATGTAATCTTAATCCATTACCTATTAAAGAAATACATGGTCTTGATAACCCGACACAGGTAGTAAAGGTAAATTCTCTCTATAGATATGATAAAGCTGAAATCCCTCTTACTAAGTTTGCTAGCCAATGCTTAGATGAGTTCGATAATTTTATGGTGAAGTAAGAAGATTTAATTCTTATTTTGGTAGACAATTGAAATATAATTCAAATATGCTTGAACACTTGGGTGATTATATGGCTAATGTCAAAGGTGAACTTAAACTTATTAGTAAACATGCTTCTATGATTACCACTCAAGTAGAACAAGTACTTAAGGCTCAAAATGATTTGCTTAATGAATTGAATAGTAAGAATAATGATTATGCTGTTAGAGTGGCTACTAGAACTGGTAGAATGACTCAGGAACCTCTGTATCCTGAAGGCCACCCTAAGAGAATTGAGCAAGATTCTCAGAGAAATAATATAGATGCACCTAGTCCTTCTAAAAGGAAGAAAAAGAAAAATGATAGGACTTTGCATGCTTCTAGTGAACCTATTGCTGAAACACCTGAGAATCCAAATGATATTTCTATTTCTGATGCTGAAACACAATCTGGCAATGAACCTGAAACTAGTGATAATGTTAATGATAATGTGCATGATGATGCTCAACCTAGTAATAATAATGATATAGAAATTGAACCTGCTGTTGATCTTGATAACCCACAATCAAAGAATCAACGTTATGATAAGGAAGACTTTGTTGCTAGGAAACATGGAAAGGAAAGAGAGCCTTGGGTTCAGAAGCCCATGCCTTTTCCTCCCAAACCATCCAAGAAAAAGGATGATGAGGATTTTGAGCGCTTTGCTGAAATGATTAGACCTATCTTTTTGTGTATGCGATTAACTGATATGCTTAAAATGAATCCTTATGCTAAGTACATGAAAGAAATAGTCACTAATAAAAGGAAGATACTGGAAGATGAAATTTCCACCATGCTTGCTAATTATACTTTTAAGGGTGGAATACCAAAGAAACTTGGAGATCCAGGAGTACCCACTATACCATGCTCCATTAAAAGAAACTATGTTAAAACTGCTTTATGTGATCTTGGAGCCGGTGTTAGTGTTATGCCTCTCTCTTTATATCATAGACTTGATTTGAATAAGTTGACACCTATAGAAATATCTTTGCAAATGGCTGATAAATCAACTACTATACCTGTCGGTATTTGTGAGGATGTGCCTGTTGTAGTTGCAAACGTTACTATTTTAACGGACTTTGTTATTCTTGATATTCCCGAGGACGATAGTATGTCTATTATTCTTGGAAGACACTTTTTGAATACTGCAGGGGCTGTTATTGATTGCAACAAAGGCAATATCACTTTTCATGTCAATGGTAATGAGCATACGATACACTTTCCGAGGAAACAACCTCAAGTTCATAGTATCAACTCTATTGGAAAAATTCCGTCGATTATTATTGGAGGCTTTGAATTTCCTCTACCTACTGTCAAAAAGAAATATGATATTCTTATTATTAGGGATGTGCATATCCCCGTTGAGGTAACATAGTGTTATTCGAAATTTCTCCAGTTCCATGTTATTCGGAATGAGTTCATTAACAAGACTTGATCAACCTTGTTAGTGGATTCCTTTTGATGAGCATGAGATGGATGAAACTAGAAGGCACAACCTTCTGTACCCTCCTTTTACTTTCTGTTATTTATTTTAAATAAAATAAAAATAGTATTTTCTGTCCGTTATCTGAATTATCCGTGCAATATAAAAATACCTCGAAAATAAAAGTTCTCCAAATGCCCTGAAATTGAAATATGATTTTTCTAGAATATTTGAGAATATCTGGCACTAAGAACACAACAGGGGGAGCAAGCACCTGGCCACGAGGGTCCATGGCGCACCCACCCCTACAGGGCGTGCCCCATGCCTCGTGGGCCCACGATGGCTCTCCTCCACTTATTCCTGCACCCACACACTCCTTCTTCCTCCCACAAACACGATTATCCAGTTCAAACCAGAGTCCAAGCTCATTTTGCTGCCATTTTCGATCTCCTTGCTCAAAGCACCTCTCACAAAACTGCTTGGGGGGATTGTTCCTTGGTATGTGACTCCTCCATTGGTCCAATTAGTTTTTGTTCTAGTGATTTATTCATTGCAAATTTGTGCTGCCTAGGTGACCCTGTTCTTGAGCTTGCATGTCAAATTTATATGGTTCCAAGTAGTTTTTATGCATGATATAGGCTCTAGGCACTTGTAGGAGTAGTTGCTATCAATTTTGTTGAGCTTGGCTCACTTTTATTTGAAGTTACTAAAAATTTCAGAACTTCTAAGAAAATAATGAAGAGATTTTTGAGGGGCTCACCAAGACGAAGCTCGAAGGAAAAGCAAAATGAAAAAGCAAAGAGGCCCAAATATAATCTGCCTCGCACCGTGGAGGTTTGGCCGTGTGAATGGCCTTCCGATGATTTCTTGAGAGCAGCCGGGATTTATGATGATTTTTATGAATTGGCTGAGAATGCAGGCCTCACCCGCCTTCCTCCACGACCAACGCGAACAGTATCTCTTACTCACCAATATCTTTGTGAAAAACTTTCATTTCCATGCTAGGAGCTCACCACCTACGGTGGAGTTTTATTTATATGATGAGCATAAGGAGATGTCACTTTATGATTTTTGTTGGGTTTGTTTGATCCCTTTCGAGGGCACAATAGAGGAACCACACCGCGGTGATGTGGATGGGTTTATTGATACCATCACTGTAGGGGAAACGAGGAAGGTTTCCGATGCACGAATCACTAGCATACATTTTCCTGTTTTACGCTACTTTGCAATATTTGCTAGTTGTTCCTTAATTGGTCGCGGAAATTGTGGAAACCTTAGTGTTCCTGATATTATTATTTTGTTCCATGGTTTATTCTGTGATAACTCTGTTAGTATGGACGGTATTATTGCTAAACGGTTAAGTCTGAACCGTATAAAGGGCCCCATCTTTGGAGGCATCTATGCTTCACGCCTAGCTGCACATTTTAACATACTTATTAGGCATTATGAGAAGGAAGAAAAATTGCTGCCCTCTGTTTATTTAGATTATAAGAGTATGGTGGCACACGATTTTATTGTTACGAATAGGGAAGGGGAGCTTAAATACAAATTGTTATTTGATAAACATCATCCTGAGACTATTACCCTTCCTGCTCCTTCCTTGTTTGATTTATCTACAGGCAAGTACCTTGTTCTGTTAGAGGCTATTCACGCCTACCGGAACCCTACATCAGCCACAGAGCCAGAGTCGGAACCACAAGTTGATCCTCCACGATAGTCTAATTACCAGTGGGATCCGGAGATGATTGCCAATGAGTGGCAATCAGAGTCTTCTTCTTCGCAGTACGACCCCAACTATTACTATGGATATCCGCCAGGCCAGCCGTGGCCATAGACCAACTTAGGCCAAAAGCCTAAGCTTGGGGGAGTACGTATTTCTCACCGACATTACATTTATGTTCACACACTCATTGTTAGATGTCGGTGCTCATACTTTTTCATTGTATCATCCATGCTAGTTTATTTCCTTTTTATGCTTTCTTCTTGTGTGTTTAATAAACCTTAAGAAAAACAAAAAAAATTAGTTGTAGCTTTTAGCTAGTTTTAATTTCTATGCTTGTAGTAGTAATTAAAAGGAAAACCCAAAAATATTTCCTGTTCTTCTTTTTGCTTGTTGGGAGCTTTCCCGTGTAAATAGTTTTATTTCTTTTATTTTCTTTGGGGGTCGATAGGAGAAGACCATGATTAAATTGTTTAAGTGGCTCTTATATGCATTATTGTTGATTTAACCAAGAGCCCATATTGCCTTGTCTTCTCCTATTTATTGAATACTTGCAGATTCCAGCTTAGTCCAATGCACGCGCACTATTATTATTATTCACATCATTCGGTCATGCAAGTGAAAGGCAATTATGACGATATATGATGGACTGACTGAGATGACAAAAGCTGGTATGAACTCGACCTCTCTTGTTTTTGTAAATATGATTAGTTCATCGTTCCTGATTCAGCCTGTTATGAATAAACATGTTTGCAATGACAATTAGAGATCATAGTGCTTATGCCATGCTTGATTAGCTATGAGTTATAATGGTTTACCTTGTGTGCCAACATGCTATTAAAATGGTTGTGATGTGGTATGATAGGGTGGTATCCTCCTCTGAATGATTTAAGTGACTTGACTCGGCACATGTTCACACATGTAGTTGAAGCAAAATCAACATAGCCTTCACGATATTTATGTTCATGGTGGATTATATCCTACTCATGCTTGCATTCGGTGTTGATTAATTTTAATGCATGTTCATGACTGTTGTCGCTCTCTAGCTGGTCGCTGCTACCTCTTTTAGCACTGCGTTGGTTTTCCCCAAAGAGGAAGGGATGATGCAGCAAAGTAGCGTAAGTATTTCCCTCAGTTTTTGAGAACCAAGGTATCAATCCAGTAGGAGGCTACGTGCGAGTCCCTCGCACCTGCACAAAACAAATAAATCCTCGCAACCAACGCAAATAGGGGTTGTCAATCCCTATAGGCCACTTACGAGAGTGAGATCTGATAGATATGATAAGATAATATTTTTGGTATTTTTATTATAAAGATGCAAAGTAAAGTAAAGGAAAAGTAAATAGCAAAGTAAATAACTAAGTAGTAGGAGATTGATATGATAAAGATAGACCCGGGGGCCATAGGTTTCACTAGTGGCTTCTCTCGAGAGCGTAAGTATTCTACGGTGGGTGAACAAATTACTGTTGAGCAATTGACGGAATTGATCATAGTTATGAGAATATCTAGGTATGATCATGTATATAGGCATCACGTCCAAGACAAGTAGACCGACTTCTGCCTGCATCTACTACTATTACTCCACTCATCGACCGCTATCCAGCACGCATCTAGAGTATTAAGTTTAAAATAGAGTAACGCCTTAAGCAAGATGACATGATGTAGAGGGATAGACTCATGCAATATGAAGAAAACCCCATCTTGTTATCCTCGATGGCAACAATACAATACGTGCCTTGCTGCCCTTACTGTCACCGGGAAAGCACACCGCAAGATTGAACCCAAAGCTAAGCACTTCTCCCATTGCAAGAAAGATCAATCTAGTAGGCCAAACCAAACTGATAATTCGAAGAGACTTGCAAAGATAACCAATCATACATAAAAGAATTCAGAGAAGATTCAAATATTATTCATAGATAGACTTGATCATAAACCCACAATTCATGGGTCTCAACAAACACACCGCAAAAAGAAGATTACATCGAATAGATCTCCACAAGAGAGGGGGGGACATTGTATTGAGATCCAAAAAGAGAGAAGAAGCCATCTAGCCACTAACTATGGACCCGTAGGTCTGAAGTAAATGTAACGCCCCGAGACCGATGTGCCAGGTGTCCTCCGCTTATTTGCTGTTGTTGCCTTGTCATTTGATTGCGTGTTGAATCTTGTCATGTCATCATCCGCATTGCATCATCATGTTTTCAAAACTTGCATTCGTCCGGGTTTCCCCAGTTCCGTCCGTTGTCCGGTCTGAGTCCAGTCACACTTGCACGCGCCCGCGGCATGTCCGAAATGTTATTTTATAAGTGGCCAGGAAATGTTCTCGGAATGGGTTGAAAGTTGGCATGTGGTGTTGTTATGTTGTAGGTAGGCCGCCTGCCAAGTTTCATCGCATTCGGAGTTCGTTTGATAGCCCAACGGATAACTATAGCGGCAATATAGCTGGTCTAACGTCAGACGTTTTCGGTCTCCGGAAACAGTTGCCGGGCTGCACTCCTCTCCTCTCATCTCAGCCCAACCTCTCTTCACAGCCCACTAGCCCACCTATCTAACCCCCCCTCCGCTCCGAGTCGTCCGATCGAGATCGAACGGCTCCGGAACGGACTAAAACCCCCAACCCTAGCTCCTCCTGCTATATATAGCAGCCCCCCTTGCCATTTTTGGGCCTTCTCCTTCCTCCTCCTCGAAATCCGCGCCCCAATCATCAGCCAGCCGCCTCCCACCTCCTCTCCTCAATTTCCGGCGCCAGCCACCACCATCTCGCCACATGGCGCGCCGCCGTTGGCCGAGACGTCGCCAGCCACCTCCCGCGACCAATCCGGGCATGCCACGCGTTCCCCCTGTCTCTCCGCGCCGCCGTGGCTCGCCCAGGCCTGGAGCAAGCCCGCGGAGCCCATCGGGGCCCGCCCCCGAGCCCGCACGCTGCTGCCTCCGTTCTAGATTGGGAGAACCCCGATCTCTCCTCCCTCGCGTCCCCGCCGTCCGCCGTCGGCGACCAAGGCCGCCGAAGCATGCTCGTCGCCGGCCGCCTTGAACCCAGGTCACGCCGCCGTCTCCTTTTCCTCTCCTCCCCGTCTCTCTTTCTCTCCCTAACCCCTCTGCTCTCCTCCTTGGTCAGCGCCGCCGCCATGGCGCCTAACCCTCGCCGGCCCTGCCCGATCCGGTCTCCCCTCGTCGGAAATGGAGCCCCGGCGAGCTCCTTGACCCAGATCCGGCCTCTTCGCGCCGTCCGCCGCCTCTTCTGCTTCCTCCTCGTCGGATCCGCCTCTGACCTTGTCGTCCCCGTCGCCCTCACCGGCGAGCGCCGCCGTGCGTCGTTCGGATCGGGAGGAGCCCCGATCCCGCTCCTCTGCTCTGTGTCCAGGTGGGCCGCGACCCGCCTGAGGCCCAGCCTGCTCCTCCGCGGACCCAGCAACCACGTCCAGCGGGCCGGCCCAGCAACCGCAGCCAGCGCCAGGCCTCCTCTGCTTCCGACCGGGCCAGGCTCAATGTGAGAATCCCCTCTCCTGTACACTCGGGCCAGCCAGATTCGGCCCTGGTCATGGTTTTTTTTTCCGTTCTACGTTTTGTCCATTTATCCTCAGAGTTTGCCTGTTTTACAGAAAGCCCCCTAAACTTCATGCATATAATAACTCATGAACCGAGCATCGGATTAAAATGATTTATATATGAAACTTGCTTAGAATTTTGTCTAGTTTCATAATATGTCACTTTCATCCATGTTTAAAATGTTTAAAATGTTGTTTGTTTAAATTTTCTCATATGCCATGCTAAAATGATTAAATTCATAACTAATTAACCGTAGCTCCAAATTTAATAAACTTTATATGTAAATGGGGTGGAATTTTGCCTAGTTTAACATGGTGACCTTTATTTGCATGTTAAACAACTCTAAAATTGTGTTTAGGGCAGAACAGTACCAAATCTATAATATGCATATGGGGATTTACCGGAATTTGTTGTTTGTTGTTCCGGCCTCATTTAAACTTGCCTAGATAGGTAGTTTTCATTTGCTTCACTTCTTGCCATGCTAACAACATTTAATATTGTTGGGTACATAAACAAGATCGAACTAAATAAGTCATGTGGTGTTTTCTTCAATATGCAACTCCGTTGCATAATGTGCTCCACTTAATTTGTATAATTGTTTGTGCATTTTGCCATGCCATGTATCATTAAACCGGACATGCATCATACTTGATTGTGCATCATGCCATGTTCATGTCGTGGTTGTTTACTATGTTGTGTGTTTCTTTTCCGGTGTTGCTTCTTCGGGTTGGTTCCGATAACGTCGCGTTTGTGAGGAACCGTTCATCTACGTCCGTTTGTCTTCTTCATGGACTCGTTCTTCTTCCTTGCGGGATTTCAGGCAAGATGATCATACCCTCAAAATCACTACTATCTTTGCTATGCTAGTTTGCTCGCTCTTTTGCTATGCCAATGCTACGATGTCTACCACTTGCTTTCAAGCCTCCCAAATTGCCATGTCAAACCTCTAACTCACCTTGTCCTAGCAAACCGTTGATTGGCTATGTTACCGCTTTGCTCAGCCCCCTCTTATAGCGTTGCTAGTTGCAGGTGAAGATTGGAGGTTGTTCCTTGTTGGAACATCTTTTATTTACTTGTTGGGATATCATTATATTGCCATGTTATCTTAATGCATCTATATACTTGGTAAAGGGTGGAAGGCTCGGCCTTATGCCTGGTGTTTTGTTCCACTCTTGCCGCCCTAGTTTCCGTCATATCGGTGCTATGTTCCCGGATTTTGCGTCCCTTACACGGTTGGGCTATTATGGGAACCCCTGGACAGTTCGCCTTAAGTAAACCTCTTCCAGCAATGCCCAACATTGGTTTTACCATTCGCCGCCTAGCCATTTTCTTTCCCTTGGGTCGGCCAGCCCAAGGGTCATCTTTATTTTACCCCCCAAGGCCAGTGCTCCTCTGAGTGTTGGTCCAACTGAGCGATGTCCGAGGCTACCAGGGGCAACTCTGGGCTGGCTTACGCGACGTCTTGCTCATCTGAGTGTGCCCTGAGAAAGAGATATGTGCAGCTCCTATCGGGATTTGTCGGCACATTCGGGCGGTGTTGCTGGTTTAGTTTTACCCTGTCGAAATGTCTTATTGTACCGGGGTACCGAGTCTGATCGGAATGTCTCAGGTGGAGGTCTATTCCTTCGTTGACCGTGAGAGCTTGTCATGGGCTAAGTTGGGACACCCCTGCAGGGATTTGAACTTTCGAAAGCCGTGCCCGCGGTTATGGGCAGATGGGAATTTGTAAAGTCCGGTTGTAGAAAACCTGAAGTTGACCTTAATTAAAATGAACCAACAGCGTGTGTTACCGTGATGGTCTCTTTCCGGTGGAGTCCGGGAAGTGAACACGGTGTTGGAGTTATGCTTGGCGTAGGTTGTTATAGGATCACTTCTTGATCATACTTTTATCGACCGTGCTTTGCCTTCTCTTCTCGTTCTCTTTTGCGTATGTTAGCCACCATATATGCTAGTCGCTTGCTGCAGCTCCACCTCATACCTTTACCTTACCCATAAGCTTAAATAGTCTTGATCGCGAGGGTGCGAGATTGTTGAGTCCCCGTGGCTCACAGATACTTCCAAAACCAGCTTGCAGGTGCCGATGAGACCGTGCAGTTGACGCAACCAAGCTCAGGAGGAGCTCGTTGAAGATCTTGTCCTTTGTGTTGTTCCGTTCTAGTTGATCAGTAGTGGAGCCTAGTTGGGGTCGATCGGGGACCTTTGTCGCATTTGGGGTTCTTCTTTTATTTTGGCTCCGTAGTCGGGCCCTGATTGTATTTGGTTGTTGTAATGCTTTATTCATGTAATTGTGTGAAGTGGCGATTGTAAGCCAACTATGTAATCTCTTCCCCTTATTATATTACATGGGTTGTGTGTAGATTGCCTCACTTGCGACATATGCCTTGAATGCGATTCTGCCTCTAAATCGTGCCTCGACACGTGGGAGATATAGTCGCATCGAGGGCGTTACAGTAAACTACTCAAACTTCATCGGAGGGGCTATGGTGTTGATGTAGAAGCCCACCGTGATCGATGCCTCCTCCGGCGGAGCTCCGGAACAGGCCCCAAGATGGGATCTCGTGGATACAGAAAGTTGCGGCGGTGGAATTAGGGTTTTGGCTCCTGTTATGATCATTTGGGGGTACGTGGATATATATAGGAGGAAGAAGTATGTCGGTGGAGCAACAGGGGCCCATGAGGGTGGAGGGCACGCCAGGGGGGGGTAGGCACGCCCCCTACCTCGTGGCCTCCTGTTACGTGTCTTGACGTAGGGTCCAAGTCTCCTGAGTTTTATTCGATGAGAAAATCACGTTCCCGAAGGTTTCATTCCGTTTGGACTCCGTTTGATATTCCTTTTCTTCGAAACCCTAAAACAGGCAAAAAACAACAATTCTGGGCTGGGCCTCCGGTTAATAGGTTAGTCCCAAAAATAATATAAAAGTGTAAAATAAAACCCAATAATGTCCAAAATAGTAGATAATATAGCATGGAGCAATCAAAAATTATAGATACGTTGGAGACGTATCAGTCGCTTCCTAGTCTTTTTCTAGCCTTCACCTGTACTAAGCGGGAATACTGCTTGTGCATCCAATCCCATAAACCCCAAAGTTATGCCATATGAGTCCACCATACCTACCTATTTACAGTATCTACCTGCCGTTCCAAGTAAATTTGTATGTGCCAAACTCTAAACCTTCAAATAAATATCCTGTTTTGTATGCTCGAATAGCTCATGTGTCAACTAGGGCTGTCTGTATCTTCCATGTTAGGCGGGTTAGTCTCAAGAGGAGTGGACTCCGCTCCTCACTCACGAGAAAATGGATGGTCACCGGGATGCCCAGTCCCATGCTTTATGCAAATCAAATCAAAATAACTGCAACCAAAACTCCCCCTGGGACTCTTGTTAGTTGGAGGCACTCGTTGTTTCGAGCAAGCCATGGATTGATGCTTGTTGGTGGAGGGGGAGTATAAACTTTACCATTCTATTTGGGAACCGCCTATAATGTGTGTAGCATGGAAGATATCGCCATCTCTTGGTTGTTATGTTGACAATGAAATTATACCGCTCAAAATATTATTCATCTCTATTTTAAAACCGAGCTCTGGCACCTCTACAAATCCCTGCTTCCCTCTGCGAAGGGCCTATCTATTTACTTTTATGTTGAGTCATCATCCTCTTATTAAAAAGCACCAGTTGGAGAGCACAACTGTCATTTGCATTCATTACTATTATTTTACATTGAGTATGACTTGACTGGATCTCTTTTACCATGAATTACAATGTCTAGTCAGTCCTTGATCTTTAAAGGTGCTCTGCATTTATGTTTTGCGGTCTCACAAAGGGCTAGCGAGATACCATCTTGTTATATCATATTATGATTGTTTTGAGAATGTGTTGTCATCCGAGATTTATTATTATTGCTCGCTAGTTGATTATGCCATTGATATGAGTAAACATGAGACCTATCCGTTATTGTGAATATGGTTAGTTCATAATCTTTGATGGAAACTTGAATGCTGGCTTTACATATTTACAACAACAAGAGCAAACCGAGTTTGTAAAAGTTTTTCTTTATCACTTTCAGTTTATCAACTGAATTGCTTCAGGACAAGCAAAGGTTTAAGCTTGGGGGAGTTGATACGTCTCCGTCGTATCTACTTTTCCAAACACTTTTGCCCTTGTTTTGGACTCTAACTTGCATGATTTGAATGGAACTAACCCGGCTGACGTTGTTTTCAGCAGAATTGCCATGGTGTTATTTATGTGCAGAAACAAAAGTTCTCAGAATGACCTGAAACTTCACGGAACGTCTTCTTGGAAATAATAAAAAATCCTGGCAAAAGATCAAGACCAGGGGGCCCACACCCTAGCCACGAGGGTGGGGGTGCGCCTGCCCCCTGGGCGCGCCCCCTACCTCGTGGGCCCCCTGACGCTCCACCGACCTCTACTCCAACTCCATATATTCACTTTCGGGGAGAAAAAAATCAGAGAGAAGGATTCATTGCATTTTACGATACGGAGCCGCCGCCAAGCCCTAAAACCTCTCGGGAGGGATGATCTCAAGTCTGTTCGGGGCTCCAGAGAGGGGAATCCGTCGCCATCGTCATCATCAACCATCCTCCATCACCAATTTCATGATGCTCACCGCCGTGCGTGAGTAATTCCATCATAGGCTTGCTGGACAGTGATGGGTTGGATGAGATTTATCATGTAATCAAGTTAGTTTTGTTAGGGTTTGATCCCTAGTATCCACTATGTTCTGAGATTGATGTTGCTATGACTTTGCTATGCTTAATGCTTGTCACTAGGGCCCGAGTGCCATGATTTCAGATCTGAACCTATTATGTTTTCATCAATATATGAGAGTTCTTGATCCTATCTTGCAAGTCTATGGTCACCTACTATGTGTTATGATCCGGCAACCCGAAGTGACAATAATCGGGACCACTCCCGGTGATGACCGTAGTTTGAGGAGTTCATGTATTCACTATGTGTTAATGCTTTGGTCCGGTACTCTATTAAAAGGCGGCCTTAATATCCCTTAGTTTCTGCTAGGACCCCGCTGCCATGGGAGGGTAGGACAAAAGATGTCATACAAGTTCTTTAACATAAGTATGTATGACTATATTCGGCATACATGCCTACATTACATTGATGAATTGGAGCTAGTTCTGTGTCACGCTAGGTTATGACTGTTACCTGATGAACCACATCCGGCATAATTTTCCATCATTGATCCATTGCCTATGAGCTTTCCATATATTGTTCCTTGCTTATTTACTTTTCCGTTGCTATTGTTACAATCACTACAAAATACCAAAAACATCACTTTTGCTATCATTACCTTCTGCTACCGTTACCACTACTATCATATTACTTCGCTACTAAATACTTTGCTGCAGATATTAAGTTTCCATTTGTGGTTGAATTGACAACTCAGCTGCTAATACTTGAGAATATTCTTTGGCTCCCCTTGTGTCGAATCAATCAATTTGGGTTGAATACTCTACCCTCGAAATCTATTGCGATCCCCTACACTTGTGGATTATCACTAACTCCGCCTTTGAAGATCTAAAAAGACAGCTTGCTGAGCCGCCGGTTCTTGCTGCCCCCGTTGAGAAAGAGCCATTGTTGTTATATGTGGCTGCTAATTCATGGGCCATCAGTGTGGCCATTGTTGTGGAGTGCAAGGAGGCTGGCAAGGAACAACCGGTTCAACGGCTGGTTTACTACGTTAGTGAGGTGCTCATTGAATCCAAGCAAAGATATCTACATTGG